>NW_025410021.1:0-9525 GCF_002201575.2 Neomonachus schauinslandi
GAGAGTTGTTGCTCTTCTTTTCTTCGATCTCCTGTTGAGTTTGTAGGTGTTCAGAATGGTTTGATCCCTATCCAGCTGAATTCCTGAGAGGAGACGAAATCCAGGTCTCCTACTCCTCCGCCATCTTGCTCCTCCTCCCATCCAGTGAGTTTTTAAAAAGCTTTGGTTATGGTATTTTTCAGTTATAAAATGTCCTTTAGTTTCTTTGTATCTTCTGTTTCTTTGCTGAGGCTTCTAGTTTTTCATTTATTTCTAGTGTGTTCATAATTCCCTATTGAAACATAATTATGATGGCTGCTTCAAAATCCTTGTCAGATAATTCCAGCATATGTGTCATCTTGGTGTTGGGATCCGTTGACTGTCTTTTTTCATTCAAGTTGAGATTTTTCTGTTTCTTGGTATGATTAGTGATTTTTGGTTGTATCCTGAACATTTTGGGTATTTGGGATTTTATTTAAATCCGTTTTAGCAGGCAACCTCTGATGCCTTGTCACTGAGAGAAGGGGATGTGGCCTTGTTACGGTCAGGTGGGGTGGAAATCCAGATTCCCTTCTGGGCCACTGTTGATGCCCTGGGGGATGGAGAGGATGAGTTCCCAGAAGCTGTAGGGGGTGGGGTGGCAGGGTGGCCACCTCATTACTACTGGGCAGTGTTGGAAAGTCCTGACTCTCCACCAGGCCTCCTCTGACACCACCATGGTGTGTGTGTGTGTGTGTGTGTGCATGCTGATTTCCCTTGGACTAAGTTTATATCTTAACATATCAGCCGTCTCAGGGGAAGCCCTAAACCCAGTGCTGTCTTGTCACTGATACTTAAAGGGACCTTAGATTTCAAGCATTATCTTAATCTTTATAGAAAATAGGATGAAAACCAAAAAGCAAATAGGTTTTCAGAGCCAGGATAGACAAGCAGAAGGCCAGTGGGGGCTGGTGATAGTGTTTGAAGGAGACAAATGCACCTGCCCTAACATGAGTCTTCCTGTGGACAGAGAGCCTACTTGGAGGGCTTGGAGGGCTCTGGGTCTGATGGCAGCTGGGTCTCTAGCCCTGGGCAGGATATCTATGCTCTGGGTCCTATTTTCCTTATTAACAAATCAAGGGGAGAAACTGACAGTCTGTGGTGAGTAACTAAGCATCTTTGGCATTTCCCCTTCTTCTCTGTGATGGCAAAATCAAATTAAGGAAGCCTCAGAGGAGTGGGGAAATTGGACTGACCTGGTGATTAAACATGGGGAGTGTGTGTGGGAGTTTGGATCCAGTGTAATGAACAGTGGAACAGAATGACACCTTGGCGGTCAGCACATCATAATGTCATCATCCATGTCTAGTTTGACTCTAGAAACAATAAACATTTTCCCCCCCAAACCCTTAAAATCTAAATCAACTTTACAAGTCATCCAGCTCTGACACTGGCCTGTTGTGGGTCATTTTGAGGACGGGGACCCTGGGGAGGGCTCGCACCTCATTCTTTGGGTTGGGCCCCAACCTTGTCCTGGACAGGCCTAGAGAGGAGGCAGTGTTCCCAAGGCATTTCCAGAGACCCAGAGCTGGTGCCAGGTGTCCCAAGCCTCTCAGGGACCCTGCACTGTGCTCTAACATCAGACAAGTCCAGGATAGAAAGTGCTGGTCACTAATAGAATAACAAGGTGCAAATTGGTATTTGGACAGAGGAAGATTTTCAGCTACTCTGGGGAGAGGAGTCTTTGAGTCCTTTCACCTAAATAAAAAAGTTGAAAAAAAAAAACAAAAAAACAAGAAACAAAGAAAGTTGGGAAGCATGAATGGGCTGCTTAATGAAAGAGACAGTATGAGAAAGGCCCTGGTCACTTCTCTGCGCTGGGTGTGGGATTTCTGGACGTGTGCAGCGATGGGCCAGCAGCTCCTGGGTTCCCAGTGTGGCTGTGCTGTCAGCCTGGCTGAACTGCTCCATTTGGGGCATGCATGATCACAGTCCTGCATTCAGTCCAGCAGGTGCTTTGTGCCCAGTGCAGAGCTAGGGAAGGGATGGCTTCCAGAGCACCAGGGACATTGGGCCCCCAGAGCTTCCAATGGAGGAACTCCAAGTAGGCGCAATGCAAACTTTTACTTCTAGCTAGAAGGACAGTTTCTCAGCAATCAACATTGTGAGTTGATCAGAATTTCTCCAGGGTTTGTATCTGCCCTGGCAGGGGAGGAGGCTGGGGAGGGGCTGAGCAGATTGACAACCCCCCCCCCCCACCATGTACAAAAGTGTTGGAGAATAACAACTTCAGCTACACCACCCACTCCATTTAATACAGACCTCAGCCGGGGTTCCAGCAAGTTAAATGTGGCTCTCATCCTGAGTTTTATTGTTCAGTTGTTGGTCCTTTATTGTGTAATTTGGCCTGATGTAGGGCTGAGAAAATGCATTGTCTTATTTCACCCTTGACATTTTTATTGCAGGGAATTTTCAAATCTGTGGGAAAGACTGTTCAGGCAGCTTCCTTGGGAATTATTTAAGGAGAGACAGGTTAGCTACTGAATGCTGGGTGGGAGGAAAAGAGCGAGGGAGAAGAGAGAAAGAGAACATGCAGGAGGGAAGGAGTTTACAAGTAAGGAATCCCTAATCACAACATTTTACTTCTTTGCTTGTTCTTATTTATCATCATATTCTAAGTGAGAAGTACTTTCCCGATAGTTTTTTTCCCCCTCTCTGTTAATCAGATGTGTCCTGAGCCTCCTGTTCCTTCAGTGTCCCCAGCTCTGTGACCTTGGCCATTTCTCTTCACTCCTCTGGGCCCATGTCTCTTCATGTGTAAGGGGAGACTGAGAATGTCCTCTACTGCTTAGGCTTATTTCAAGGGTTAAATGAACCCAAGCAGGGGATGCCAAGGAAAGGAATATTGTTTAATGGGGCATGTATTAAAGTGTGGGGGGGAGGGCTCCTGGGGGGAAGCCCTCAGCCAAAATCTGGGAGTTTCCTGGGAGAAGGGCCAGTTTTGAGGGTGGAGGGAGAAGGGGATCTTGTGCAGTGGCCAAGTAGAAGGGTGCCCGGTAACCCCAGGGACTGAGAGGAGGCAGGCCAGTGATGCTGGAGGGAGAGAGGAGCAAGGGAGCTGGGGAGGCCGGCAGGTGGAGACTGTGGAGTGTCCACTGGGCAGGTGAGCATTCTGATCCTCATCCCAAGAGCCTCAGAAAGCCATCTAATGGTTTAAGTAGGGAAAGTCACAATGGGACTTGAATTTTGAAAAGAGTGTACTGGCCACAAGAACCAGTCTTGATATCGGGGGTGGGGGTTGGGGGGGAGCAATGATTTGATCATTTCCTGAGGCAGTGTGGATTCTGCAGCTTGGAGTGTGGTGGTAGTTGGCGACGCAGGAGAGGGGAATGGAGAAAAGTGGGCTGATATTAGAATTGCTTAGGGAGTTGGATCTTCTGGATTTGGTGACTGATCAGATGATGAGTGGTAAGGAGGAGGAAGGTATCAAGAACCATGCCTCGATTTCTACCTCATGCAAATGGACAGAGTCTTGTCATTCACTCATATGGAAGCTACTAGACCAGATTTGGTCTTGGAAATGTTCAGTTTGAGGTATCTTTGAGACATCCTAGTGAAAAATGTGGAACAGGTCTAGTTGGATATACAATCTTAGAGTTCAGGGTTGAGATCTGGCCCCATTTTTTCACCTTTTCCTGAGCCTACACTGACTGCCATGTGGCTTTTCAGTTCCTCTGTTGAGAGTGAGAGTAAGCTTCCCTGACCCTTGGCTGGAGGCTCAATTCTCTTCCATAACCACCCCCCCCAACTCTTCTCAACCCCTCATTTCCTTGCAGCTATACCCACCAGATCCTTTTCTTCCTATGCATGGTTCAGACTCCTCCAAGTGTGCTGCGCTCACAACGAGGCTCGGCAAATTCCAAGTTCTGTAAGGACAGCTCCTCGGGATCGTTCCTCCCCATCTTCAGATCCACGAAACTAGAGATAAGTTATCTGTTCCCTACACCTCATGCACAGTGGTGGGACCGGCATGGCATAGCCACTGTAGATATTCCTCTTTAAAAAAGGAGTCACTGGTCCATAGCAATTCTGTTGTCCAGCTGGGCGAATGTTGGAGATTCCTTGATTAGGTCTCGAGGCCCAGAAATGATTCTTCAGAGTGCTTGGTTCTGTCCTTTGGCCTCTTCCTTTTTCTGTGAAAGATGGTGCATGTCTGCAGTGGAGTCATTTTCCCAGTCTTATTCCTGTCAGTGGAATTTTGGGATCAAATCAGCTCCTTTAATTTAGTTCTACTTCTATCCCATTTAGTCTAAGTTGGCAGTGTCTTTGCTGGTGTAATTCTGTCTACGGTGTTGTGGCTCACATGTGAATCTCCTGGGGGTTTACTTCATTAGACAGCCACATTCACATGTCTCTTCTAGATAAGTCTTTAAGCTTTGTTTCTTCCTTCTTTGGGTTTAATTTATTGTTATTTTAAAATTTGTTGAAATGGAGACTTTGATGATTGATTTTTAGCCTTTTTTCTTTTTCTTTTATGTGCATTTAAACTTACAAAATTTCCCTCTGAGCATGCCTTTGACTTTAATCTCTTAAGTTTTGATATGTTCTACTTTCATTTTCATTCATTTCAAAATATTTCTAATTTACATTATTGTTTCTTTAACTCATAGGTTATTTAAAAGCATTTTTAATTTTTTTTTCACAGTTACAGGTTAATTCCACTATAATCAGAAAATAGAGAATACAATATGTTTAACTATTTAAAATTGGTGAGATTTCAATACGTTGCTCAAGTCTTCAAAAATTTACTGATATTTTTGTCTGCTTATTTTATTCACTTTGGATAGATGTTTGTTAAAGTATTTCATTTTGATAGTGGAT
The DNA here is from genome assembly GCF_002201575.2 of Neomonachus schauinslandi. Classification (NCBI taxonomy): domain Eukaryota; kingdom Metazoa; phylum Chordata; class Mammalia; order Carnivora; family Phocidae; genus Neomonachus; species Neomonachus schauinslandi. Next base: position 4,840 of record NW_025410021.1, read on the forward strand.
TCATCTATTTTTTCCCCTCTAGTAATTATTTGCAATATATATATGTATATATATATATATGTATATATTTAAAGGTTTATTTATTTACTTTGAGAAAGAGTGTGAACGGGGGAGGGGCTGAGGGAGAGAGAGAGAGAGAGAGAGAGAAGCAGACTCCCAGCTGAGCACAGAGCCCGACTTGGGGCTCGATATCACCACTGAGATCATGACGAGCCAAAACCAAGAATCAGACATCTAACTGACTGAGCCACCCAGGCACCCCAATGTGCTTTATATATTTTAAGCCTATATTATTAGATGCATATAAATTTGGAATTGTCAATACTTCCTGACCCTTTTATTATTATGAAAGAGCCCTCTTTACTTATGCTTCTTGCTTTTGAGTTTAATTTGATATCAGTAAACTTTACTGGCTTTCCTTTGGTTAATGTTTGCATAGTATATCTTTTTGAACACTCCTTTTACTTTCACATTCTCCATATTCTTATATTTAAGATGTGTCTCTTGTAAGCTTCAAGCTTCATCGAGTTGAACTTTGTATTTTTATCCAGTCTGATAGGTCTTTTAATTGGCATATTTAACAAAATTACATTTATTATAATTGCTGATATATCTGGGCTCAAATCTACCTACCACCTTGTAATTTTTTTCTTTGTTCACATGTTAAATGTTCCTTGTCCCTAATTTCCCTTAAAATGATTTTCTGTATTTTCCTTTCTGTATTTAATTTTCTACTGACTTATCTTCCAGTTCTTTAATTCTCTCTTCAGCTATGTATAATCTGCTTTTAAAGTCATATATAGAGTTCTGTTTTTTTTTTTTTAATATTACTTCCCTCTTTTTTCAATGAGGTATTATTTAGGGGTGCCTGGCTGGCTCAGTCAGGTAGGCAGCTGCCTTTGGCTCAGGTCATGATCCCAGGGTCCTGGGATTGAGCCCCACATTGGGCTCTTGGCTCAGTGGGGAGTCTGCCTCTCTCTCTTCCTTTGCTTGCCACTCCTCTGTTTGTGCTCTCTCTCTCTGTCAAATAAATAAATAAAATCTTTGATGAGGTATAATTTATATATGATAAAGTGCACAAATCTTGTGTTTAGCCTGATGAATTGTTACACACACATGCATACACACACATCTTTATCTGTGTCTCAGCCTCTATCTCTATATCATCATTTACCCATATTCATATCCAAATAATCACTTGTATCAGGAGGTTTTATGTTCCTAGCACGCCAGAGTCTCCCTCAGATCCCTTGCATATGATATTTCCCTCAGAGATAACCTTTTTTTTTTTTTTTACCTCTATCACCATGGATTAGTTTTGTCTATTTTTGAATTGCCTATAAATGGATTCCTTAGTATGTACTCTTATTCCTGAGTTGTTTACTCACCATTATGTCTGATTTCATCCATGTTGTCTTGTGTAGCAGTAGTTTTTTATTGTTATGTAGAAATCCATTATACAAATATACTACATTTTATTGGTTTATTCTACTCTTAATGGACACTTGAATTGTTTTACACTATTATTCTTCTGTGACTTTTTCTCTTGATCCTGTGTCCAATGTGTCTGGTAATTTTTGATTGAATGTTGGGCATTGTATCATAAATTGTTGCAGTGCTGAATGATGTTATCTTCTGTTAGAGACGGTTTACTTTTGCTTATGACAGGCAGTTAGATTAGGGGCAGACTGATTTAATTTAATCAGGTAGTGAACTGATTTGAGGTGGTTTTTAGTCTTTGTAAGGCCAAATCAATTTCTGGATCATCTTTATTCACAGGTATGCTCCTTGATGTACCCTGAACTCTAATTATTCCACAGCATAGTGACAGTGCCTGAAGCTCTACTTGGCTTTTCAGACTCTTGACTTTTGTTTTCTCCAGGACCTGTCAGCCCATGGGCTGCTGTTTGCATATAAGCAATCACTCTGAGGAGATAAGTGGTGAAGAGTGTTGGGCTCACTTCTGTGCATTCTCCTTGTCTCTTAAGGTCCTCACGTTTTGGCTGAATTGGTACTTAGAACTATAGTTTTTTTTTTTTTTTTCCTCTTAGACCTGTGAGATTGATGAGAATCTGCTTCTCTCACTTATAGCCACTTTCTGCTTGGCTTCTAATCCTCTCAAATCCATACTGCTTAGGAATTCCCAATACCTGGAGGGTGGGAGCAGCATTCAGTGTCAGACTCACATCAGCCAGTTTTCTTCTCCCTGGGATCTCTGTGTTTTGTCCAGATTTTCTTGTTCTTTTTGGCAGGGAGTTTGGGCTGATACAAGCTATTCTGTCATGCTAGAGCAGATTGATGGAATAATTCCAGACTACTTGTATCAGCAGCAGTTTGCGTTTTATCAGATGATTTTTAAATTTGATTTTCATAATTGTCCCATGAAGTAGTTAGCAGAGTTATTGTCGCTACTTTACAGATGGGGGACACTGAGGCTCAGAGGGCTAAAGTGGTTGTGGGAGTTTCTATAGTTAATATGTGGTGGGCCATCTTTATCCCTTACTCAGCACTTAAGGCCCACTTGCACTGTACCTGACACCATTTAATAGAACCCAAACTGTGCTCAGGGAACAGGAAACAGCAGTAATCGAAGAAGGGGAACCTGGTGGGTGGTGGTTCAGTTACCGAGTTAAAAGGAAGGTACTCAGTGAAACATGAGTGAAATTCTCTATAAACAAATGCCATGTGGATGCAATTATTTTCACTCTAAGTGACTGAAAAGTCCCAGCAGCAAATAAACCTGCTCCATGTGCAGTGAATGTGGCCATCACCACCTCCTTTGAGCAGAGGTGCTGAGAAGCAGAGCTGGAGACACCAGCCCCTGTTGAACAGAGGTTCGGGGATTGTGGGGTGCCCTCTGCTGGTTGGCTGCTTCAGGATTGCCTCTGCAAATGCAAAGGGCAGCATTGTGGGGTGAATCATGGGGTTTTCTTGGCTGGTGTTGGTGGTTGGCACAATAATTTCATGAGCAGAGTACCATTCGCCCATCTTTCCTGAGAGAAGTACCAACCCACAGGTGTGGAAGTGGAGGCTCTGAAAGGGTGTGGCGCCCCTGAGACACAGAGCCTGGTCTGAGCCACACTGAGCATCCTCTACAGAAAGGCAGCAAAGGGGAATGACCCCCTTTATTGTCTTTGTACATCTGTGAGGGAAAGTAAGCCCCCACAGGTGGCTTCCTGGCAGTTCTCTGAACTTTGCGTATTCCAGTGTGGCATGAAGAACAGTCTGGAGGATCTGGAGGCTGATATGGACCTGTCCCCCAGGGATTGTTTGAGGAAAGAAAAGAAGCTGGGTGGACACCTCATATCTGGTATGATGGCCTGATAGAACCCAAGCTCTTCTGCCCATCTCTCACATTTGCTGCATTAGTGCATTTGTTTAATATGGGATAATTATCTCAGGACAGGTGGTGTTAGGTCCCCTAGTCACCATGCCTCGCCTGGAGTCCCCTTGGCTCTGCGCTTCTGTGAGTCTGTGTGTGGTCTCCTGGGAACCCCTCCTTCAGCCCCCTCAGCACATGGTACCAAGGTCACCAGGAATCCTGTGAGGGAGACTGGGGCGCCACTTTCCTCTCAGACACTCACTCTCCACATTCCTCACGTGAGCACTCTGGTCCCCTTCAGGGAGCCAGGAAGCTCCAAGTGTTTCTGGTGGGTGCAGCCCCAAGGGTCACACTTCTCTGGCCTCACTGGCTGTTCCTGGAGCCCCTCTGAAGCCAACCACACTTCCTGCCTCACGCCTCAGGCTCCTAGGTGAGGATGTGCCATGTTCCACATTCTTTCAGCACCTCTCAGGTGTCCTTTCTCCTCAGTGCTTTATGTCATTCCAAAGAGAAGTGTTGGCACTAATATCTATTTCCTCAAATTATGTCTTGTTATGGATGGAATCGTGTTCTTCAAAATTCATATGTTGAAGCCCTAAACCCCAATGTAACTGTATTTGGAGATAGTGCTTCTAAGGAGGTTATTGAGGCCAAAAGAGGTCATAAGGGTGGCACCTTGATCTAATAGCACTGATGTCCTTATAAGAAGAGGAAGAGGCACCAGAGATCTTCCATCCCTCTGAATGCACAGAAGAGAGGCCGTGTGAGCACACAGCAAGAAGGTGGCTGTCTACAAGCCAGGAAGAGACCTCACCAGCAACTAACCCTAATGGCCCTTGATCTTGGACTTCTGGTTGCTAGGGCTGTGAGGAAATAAATTTCTGTTGTTGAAGCCCCCCACTCTGTGGCCCTTTGTTATAGCAGCCTGAGCTGACTAATACAACTACCACTTACTAAGGACTGCAGCCTGAAAAATATCATTTCTCCCATCTCCCTGCCCCACTGGGGAAACTTTCCTGGTTTCTTGGAAACATTTTTTATCTAATGAAGCATATCAAGTGCATGAAACCTTTCAAGGTAAGCAGAATGAAGCAGAACTTCAGCTGTCCACACATACCCACACGCACCTCACATACATACTTCACATCTCACACATACTCATTACATACATACTTCACATCTCACACACACACTACCTCACATACATACCTCATATCTCGCACATACACACACCACCTCACATACCTATCTCACATCTCTCACACACACCCACCTCACATACATACTTCACATCTCATACATACTCATCACATTCATGCCTCACATCTCACACACACATATCACCTCACATACATACTTCACGT
>NW_025410022.1:0-9522 GCF_002201575.2 Neomonachus schauinslandi
ATGGTGATATCACAGAAGGAATCAGAAATGTTTCAGTTGCTTTTATACTCTGAGGAATTGTAGATAATTAATTTAATCTGTTCCTTCAAAGTTTAATAAAATTTGCCAGGGAACCCACCTGGGCCTGCGTTTCTGTTTTGGGAGGTTATTAATTATTTATTCAATTTATTCAATAGACATAGACCTATTCATTTTGTCTATTCCTTCTTAATGAGTTTTGGCAAATTGTGTCTTTCAAAGAATTTGCCCATTTCCACTAAAATATTAAATTTCTCACCATAGAGTTATTTATAATATTCTTTTACTATCTTTTTAATTTCAATGGGAGCAGTAATCATGTCCCCTCTTTTATTTCTGCTGTTAATAAATTGTGTCTACTCTCTCACATTTTACTTAATCAGCCTGATTAGAGTTTTATTAATTTCATTAATCATTTTTGTAAGTATTTATTTAAATTCTACTCAGTTAACACAGAGTGTAATATTACTTTCAGATATACAATATACTGATTCAACACTTCCATAAATCAACTAGTGCTCATCCCAACAAGGGCACTCCTTAATCCCAATCACCTAATTTCAAAGAATATGTTATTTTTTTGCATTTTATTGATTTTCTCTATTGACTTCACGATTTCTCCTCTAATTTTTATTATTCCTATCTTCTTTTCTTCTTTTTCATTACAATGTATTTAAGTTGATCTAGCATTTATATTTCCTGAGATGCGAATGTAAATTATTGATATTAGACTTTTCTTCATTAATACATGCATTCAACACAACACATTTCCAAGTAAGCACTGTGCCTCTGCATCCCATAAAATTCATTAAGTTTTGTTTTATTTTTATGTATTTCAACATTTTAGGGGCAACCGGCTGGCTCAGTCAGAAGAGGATGTGGCTCTTAACCTTGGGGTGGTGAGTTCAATCCCTATGTTGGTTTTAGAGATTATAAATAAGTAAACTTTAGAAAAATAAAATGTTTCTTGAGATTTATGTGTTTCCCCATGTTATTTAGACATGTGTTTAATCGCCACATATGATGGAATGTTTAATTTAGCTTTCTGACATTGATTTCTAGTTTCATTCCACTATGTTCGGCCAACAGACACTATATGACTTCTATTACCTTTGTAAAGGTGTATTTTGCAGCTCAGAATATGATCTATTTTGGTGTATACTCCATATAAGTATGAAATAATGTGTGTGCCAATGATATTAGAATAAGTCTATACATCTTCATTACGTGCAAAGTTTTTTTTTTAATTCCAAATTTTCATTTAAATTCCAGTTAGGTAACATATAGGGTGAAATTGATTTCAGTTGTAGAATTTAATGCTTCATCACTTACATGTAACACCCAAAGCTCATCACAACACATATATTCCAATAATGAATTTAGCACATCCCCCTCTAAATCTCTCCATCAACCCTCAGTTTGTTTACTATATTTAGCAGTTCCTTATGGTTTGCTTCCCTTTTGCTGTTGTTGATGTTGTTGTTGATGTTTGTGTTGTAGTTTAATACCCCTGTTTATCTGTTTTGTTTTTAAATTTCACATGTGAGTGACACCATATGGTATTTGCCTTTCTCTGACTGACATAATTTCATTAGCATAACACACTCATGTTCTGTTGACTTCATCGGAAATGGCAAGATTTCATTCTTTTGGTGAATGTGTTATGTAACATCTTTGCATATTTATCAGTTGATAGACATTTGGTCTCTTTCCATAATGTCACTATTGTTGATAATACTACCATAAACATGGGGATGCATGTGCCCTTAGGAATAAGTATTTTTGTGTCCTTCAGCTAAATACCTAGCAGTACAATTGTTGTGTCATTGGGTAGTTCAATTTTTAACTTTTTGCAGCACCGCCATACTGTTTTCCAGAGTAGCTGCGCCAGTTTGCATTCCCACAAAGAGTGTCAGGGCTTCCTCTAGCTCCACATCATCGCCAACATCTGTTGTTTCCTGTTTTGTGAATTTTAGCCATTCTGACAGTTGTGAGGGGGTATCGCATCTTGATTTTGACTTGCATTTACATGAAGATGAATGCTGTTGTGAGTATTTTCATCTGTCTGTTAGCTCTCTGTATGTTTTCTTTGGAAGAATGTCTGTTCATATCTTCGGCCCATTTCTTCACTGGAAAATTAAATTTTGGGGTCCTGAGTTTGTTAAGTTCTTTATGGACTTTGGATGATAATTCTTCATCTGCTAAGACATTGGCAAATACCTTCTCCCATTCTGTAGGTTGCCATTAGTTGTACTGATTGTTTCTTTTAGGGTGCAGAAGCTTTTACCTTGATGAAATCCCAATAGTTTCTTTTTGCTTTAGGTTCCTTGCCTCAGGAGACATATTTTATGATAAATTTCTATGACTCATGGCAAAGAAGTGACTGCCTCTGTTCTCCTCTAGGTTTTGGATGGTTTCCTGTCTTACATTTAGGTCTGTCAACTATTTTGAATTGATTTTTGTGTATGGTTTAGGAAAATGGTCCAGTTTCATTCTTCTGCCATCATGCAATCCAGTTGTCCCAACATCACTTGTGGAAGAGACTGTCTTCTTTTTCCACCAGATATTTTCTTTCACGATGTGTTGAAGATTGGTCCAGGGTCCATTTCTTGGTTCTCTATTCTGTTCCATTGATCTATGTGTCTGTTTAAGCACCAGTACAATACTATCTCAATGACTACAGCTTTGTAGTCATTTTAAGCTCTTTAAGCTTAAAATCTGGAAATGTAATTCTTCCAGTTTTGTTTTTCTCTTTCAGAATTATTTTGGCTATCCGAGTCTTTTGTGGTTCTATACAAATTTTAGGATTACTTGTTCTAGTTCTGTGAAAAATGCTGCTCGTTTTTGAAAGGGACTGCAGTGTAGATTGGTCATGTGTAGATTGGTCATGGTAGTATAGACATTTTAACAATATCCTTCCAATCCATTAGCCTGGAGTGGTTTTCCATTTCTTTTTGTCCTCTTCAATTTCTTTAAGTGTTCTATGGTTTTCAGTGTAGAAATGTCTACCTCTTTGGTTAGGTTTATTCCTAGGTATCTTGGGTTTGGTGCTATTGTAAATGAGACTGATTCCTTGATTTCTCTTTCTGTTGCTTCATTACTGGAAATGCAACAGATTTCTGTATATTGGTTTTATATCCGGCAACACTGCTGAATATATTTATCAGCCCAGAAATTTGATAGTAGGGTCTTTTAAGTTTTATGCATAGACTATCATGTCATCTGCATATACTGAAAGTTGAACATGTTTCTTGCCAATTTGGATGTTTTGTATTTTGTTTTGTAATTTTCTTTTTGTTGCCTGAATGTTAAGTCTAGGATCTCCAGGACTATGTTAAATAATATTGGTGACAGTGGACTTCCCTGTCTTATTCCTGAGTGTAATGGAAAAGCTCTCAGTTTTCCCATTTTGGGGATGATATTGGCCATGGGTCTTTATATACGGCTTTTGCTGTGTTGACTTTTGTTCCATCTATCCCAACTTTGTTGAAGGCTTTTACATAGAATGGATGCTCTACTTTTTCAAATGTTTTGTTTTGTTTTGTTTTCTGCACCTACTGAAAGGATCATATGGCTCTTACCCTTTCTTTTATTAATTTGCTGCATCACTTTGATAGATTTCTGAATATTTACCACCCTTGCAGCCCAGGAATAATTCTCACTTGCTCATGGTGAATAATTCTTTTAATTATTTAAAATAATTAAATATTTGATTTGCTAGTATCTTATTGAGAATATCTGCATGCATAGTCCTCAGGGGTAATGACCTGTTCTTTTTTTAGGTTAGTCTATTAGTTTTGGTGTCAGGGTAATGCTGCACTCATAGAATGAATTTGGAAGTTTTCCTTCCGTGTCTACTTTTTGGAACAGTTTGAGAAGAATAAGGTATTAACTTATTCTATAAATGTCTGGTAGAATTCCCCTAGGAAGCCATTTGGCCCTTGACTTTTGTTTTTGGGACATTTCTGATTACTGAATCAACTTCTTTGTGGGTTTTGGATCTGTTCAAATTGCCTATTTCTTCCTATTTCAGTCTTGATAGTATGCATGTTTCTAAGAATTTATTCATTTCTTCCAGATTGACCAGTTTGTTGGCATATAAATGTTCATAACATTCTCTTAAAATTGTTTGTGTTTCTGTGGTGGTGTTTGTGATCTCTCCTCTTTCATTCATGATTTTGCTTCTTTTATTCCTTTCTCTTTCATTTTGAGACTTCTGCCTTGGTGTTTATCTGTTTTATTAATTCTTTGAAAGAACCAGCTTAGTTTCACTGATCTGTTCTACTATTTTGTTTTCTTTTTCTCTATATCATATATCTGTGATCCAAACCTTTCCCTTCTTCTGCTTGCTATAGGCTTTATGTGCTGTTCCTTTTCTATGTCTTTTAGATATAAGTTTAGGTTGTGAATTTGAGGAGATGGAGGAATTTAACACAAGAGAAAGGAGGTAGTACTCATAGCCACAGATTTAGTCAATACAGATATAAGATATCTGAACTAGAACTCCAAACCAAGATTATAAAACTACTAGCTGGATTTGAAAAAAGCATAGAAGACGCAAGAGAACCCCTGACTGTAGACATAAAATTCTAAAATCTAGTCAGGCCGAAAATAAAAATGCTATTACTAAGAGGCAGCCTCATGTGCAGACCATAAAAATGAGGATGAATGAAACAGAAGAGGAAATCAGTGATACAGAAGACAAAGTTATGGAAAATAAGGAAGCTGAACATGCGTACTATCACGACTGAAATAGGAAAGACAACTATTAGATCATGAAGGTAGACATAGGGAACTCAGCAACTCCATAAGTGAAATAATATCTGTATTGAAGGAGTCCCAGAAGAGGAGTAGGCAAAGGGTGCAGAGGGTAATTTGAACAAATTAAAGTTCAGAACTTCCTTAAAGCAAGTAAAGAAACAGGAATTCAAGGCCAAGAGGCACAGAGAACTCCCCTCAAAATCAACAAAAATAAGTCAACACCATGACATATTATAGTGAAACTTGCAAATTTCAAAGATAAAGAGAAAATCCTAAAAGCAGCTTGGGACAAGATGTTCTGAAACTACAAAGGTTGACAGATAAGGCTGGTAGCAGATCTGTCCACAGAGACCTGGCAGGGCAGAAAGGACTGGCATATTCAATGTGCTATGTTGGAAAAATATGCAGCCAAGAATACTATATCTAGCTAGGCTGTTTTTCAGATAAACAAAATTAAAGGAATTCATGTACACCAATCCAGCCCTGCAAGAAATATCAAAGGTGACACATAGGCCAGAAAGAGATCCCGAAAGTAACAAAGACCAGAAAGGAAAAGAGAAAATCCACAGGTACAGCAACATTACAAGTAACACGATGGCACTGAACTCATATTTTTCAATAATTACTATAAATATAAATGAATAAAATGGTCCAATCAAAAGGCAGAAGGTATCAGAATGGATTAAAAAAAAATGTTATACAAAAAAAAAAAAAGACTCATCAATATACTGCCTATAAGAGATTCATTTTAGATACAAAGACACCACTAGATTTAAAAACGAGGTGGTGGGAACTAATTATCATGCTAATGGACATCAAAGAAAGCTGGAATCTTATGCCAGAAGAAACAGATTTTAAAACAAAGATTAAAAGATATCTGGAAGGACAATATATCATCATAAAAGGGTCATCCAACCAGAAGATCTAACAAATGTAAATATTGATACCCATAACTTAGGAGCAGTCAAATGTATAAATCAATTAGTAATCACCTTAAAGAATCTCACTGATAATAATACAATAATAGTGGTGGACATTAACACTCTACTCATAGCAAAGGATGAATTATCTAAGCAGAAGATAACCAAGGATACAAGGGCTTTGAATGACACACTGGACCAGCTGCACTTAATAGATATATTCAGAGCATTTCATCCTAAAGCAGCAGAAATTACATTCTTCTTGTGTACACATGGAACATTCTCCAGAATGGATTACATACTTGGTCATAAGTCAGGCTTCAACTTCTTGAAAAAGTTTGAGATCGTGCCATGCATATTTTCAGACCACGAGGTGATGAAACTTGAAGTCAAACACAAGAAAAAATAGAAGGACCACAAACACATGGAGGTTAAAAACGTCCTACTGCAGAATTAATGGGTCAAATACAATTAAAGAATTTAAAAAATACATGGAAGAAAATGGAAATATGGAAGAAAATGGAAATGAAAACATGACAGTCGAGAATAATTGGGTTACAGCAATGACAGTGCTTTGAGGGAAGTATATAGCAATACAGGCCACCCTCAAGAAACAAGAAAAGTATCAAATGCACCACCTAAGCTTACACCTAGAGAGCGTGGAGAAAAAATGAAAAATAAAGTCTAAATCCAGCAGGAAATGACAAATAATAAAGATTAGAGCAGAAATCAATGATAAAGAAATTAAAACAAAACAAAACAAAAAAACAGTAGAACAGATCAATGAAATTAGGAGCTGGTTCTTTGAAAGAATTAATAAGATTACTAAAGCTCAAGTAAGACTTATCAAAAGGAAAGGGAAAGGACCCAAATAAATAAACACCTAAATGAAAGAGGAGAGCTCACAACGAACACCCAATAAATGCAAACAGATATGAAAAAATATGACCAATTATATCTCCACAAATTGGGCAATCTGGAAGAAATGGATACATTCCTAGAAACATAAACTATCAAAACTGAATCAGGAAGTTATAGAAAACCTGAACAGACCCCAAACCAGTAAAAAGTATTCAATTAATAATCAAAAATCTCCCAACACACGAGTGTCCAGGGCCAGATGGCTTCCTAGGGGAATTCTACCAAACATTTAAAGAAGAATTAATACCTATATTTCTGAAAGTGTTACAAAAAATAGAAATGGAAGGAAAATACCAGACTCATTCTATGAGGCCAGCATTACCTTGATCCCAAAACCAGACAAGGACCACCATTAAAAGGAGAATTACAGACCAGTATCCCTGTTGAACAAGGATGCATATATTCTCACCAAGATACTGCCAATAAGATCCAACACAGTTAAACGATTATTTACCACGACCAAGTGGGATTTATTCTGGGGCTGCAAGGGTGGTTCAACCTCTGCAAATCAATATGAAACACCACATAAAAAAGAAAGGACAAGAACCACAGGACCCTCTCAATAGATGAAGAAAAAGCATTCCACAAAATACAACATTGTTTCATGAAAAAAACTCCACCATGTAGAGAGAGGGGGAACATAACATCATAAAGGGCATATAGGAAAGACCCAAAGGAAATGTCGCCCTCAAAAGGGAAAAACAGAGATTTTCCCCTATGTGCAAGAACACGGGAGGCATGTCCACTCTCACCACTGCTGTTCAACGTAGTACAGGAAGTCCTAGCCTCAGCAATCAGACAACAAAAATAATATAAGGCATCCAAATCAGCAAAGAAGAAGTCCAACTCTCATTCTTTGTAATCCATCTCTCTGTTTCCCCGGTTACCATCAAAACCATATGTTCACCCTGCCTGTGTCCAAGCGTTTTTAGCTCAGGCATGGGACTGAGTTCCAAAACTCCAAATGTTCAGCATGGATTCGTGTGGTTCCTCTCATGGAGGATCTCCCATGCTGCTGCCTTTTGCCACCCTATGTCAGGAAAGCAATCGCACAACCATGAATCGGTTAGCAGTTTACGGCAATATAAAGCAGAAAGCTGGCAGCTAGACTCACTGTTCTCAGGTAGGGTTCCCGTTCCTAAAGCTGAGTCATAAGGTAGCTCTATTTTTAACTTTTAGAAGTGTGGGAACTCTGTCACACTCAGGCACCTCCCATTTTCATGAGACTCTAGGGATCCTGAGACCACTCTGTCACACCCAGGATTCCACCTGGCTTCCCCAACTAAGCACCTTTAAGCCAGGAACACCCCCAAAAGAGCAAACTTCTAAATGTTACCATTTTGTGCTCCGCTGCTTATAAAACTTTGCTGTATCCTCCTCAAGCCCCCCTCCCCACCCCTGTATCCTCAGCTATGTCACACCAGATTCACATCTCCACACCTCCTACCTTGCAAATGGTGGTCACATTTCTACTTGTAGACCTGCAGCACTTGTTTTCTCAGATACTTGACTGATGTCCTGGGTGTTCAGAATGATCTGATAACACTGTAGCTGTATTCGAGGGAGGAGATAAATCTTAACTCCTCCCACTTGATCTTTCTCGTTGGATTCTGGACATGAAGGCTGTTAGATCTTTGTGTGGCCTAGACCCCTTTATTATGATATACTGTCCTTCTTTATCATTATTATACTCTGGTTCACTATCTAGTATGTCTGATATAAGGATGGCTACTCCACCTTTCTTCTCATGTCCACTAGCATGACAAGTGGTCCTCCACCCATCACATTCTGTCTGGTGGTGTTTGCGTCTAAAATGAGCCTCCTGTAGACAGCATATTGATGGGTCTTTTTTTTTTTATCCAATCTGATTGCCTGTGTCTTTCGATTAGGGCATTTAACCCATTTACATTCAGGGTAACTATTGAAAGATATGAATTTAGTTCTGTTGTATTGCCGGTAAGGTGACTGGTACTGTAATTGTCTCTGTTCCTTTCCGGTCTATGTTGCTTTTAGGCTCTCTCTTTGCTTAGAGGACCCCTTTCAATATTTTTTTTTAAAGATTTTATTTATTTGATGGAGAGAGAGATAGCGAGAGCAGGAACACAAGCAGGGGGAGCGGGAGAGGGAGAAGCAGGCTTCCCACCCCAGGGAGCCCGATGCGGGACTCGATCCCAGGACCCCTGATCATGACCTGAGCCGAAGGCAGACGTTTAATGACTGAGCCACCCAGGCGCCCTTTCAATATTTTTTGTAGGGCTGGTTTTGTGTTTGCTAATTCCTTTAGTTTTTGTTTGTCCTGGAAGCATTTTACCTCTCTTCTATTTACAATGGCAGCTTAGGTGGATATAGTATTCTTGGCTGCATACTTTTCTCATTTAGGGCTCTGAATATATCATGCCTGTCCTTTCTGGCGTGCCAGGTCTCTATGGTTAGGTCTGTTGCCAATCTAATGTTTCAACCATTGTAGGTTACAGATCTCTTCTCCCCAGTTGCTTTCAGGATTTTCTCTTTGTCTCTGAGACTCCTAAGTTTTACTATTAGATGTCAGGGCGTTGACCTATTTTTATTGATTTTGAGAGGGTTCTCTGGGCCTCCTGGATTTTGATGCCTTCTTCCTTCCCCAAATTAGGGAAGGTCTCTGCTATAATTTGCCCCTCTCTCTCTTTCTTCTTCTTCTGGGATCCCAATTATTCTAATGTTGTTTCGTCTTATGGTATCACTTATCTCTCGAATTCTGCCCTCGTGATCCAATAGTTGTTTATCTTTTTCTCAGTTTCTTTATTTTCCATTATTTGTTTTTCTATATCACTAATTCTCTCTTTGGCCTCATTTATCCTAGCAGTTTAGCCTCCATTTTTGATTGCACCTCATTAACAGCCTTTTTGATTTTGACTTGGTTAGA
>NW_025410023.1:0-9336 GCF_002201575.2 Neomonachus schauinslandi
GGGATGACCCCATCTCCCCCACCAACCAGGGATGACCCCATCTCACCCACCAACCTGGGAGACTACCAATGTGTTTTCCATGGGTCTGCCTGTTCTTCACATTCTCATATCCATGGGATCATACGCAATGTGACTGTGCGTGTCTGCTTCTCTCACTGAATATCCTGTTCTCGAGGACCATCCACAGGGTGTCAGTGCTCCATTCCTGTTCATGGCTGTATAGTATTCCATTGTATGGATGGCCCGCATTGTGTTTATCCATCCTCCTGGTGATGGACACTGCGTTGTTTCCACCTTTGCAGTTTGGTGCACACATAGCTTTACCCACCTCTCATCCTTGTGAATCCCATTTCGACTCAAACAGTGGGAGCTCTAGGCTGGGATGGCTCTTGCCACATGGAACTCAATGGCCTCATTTTGCTTATTTGCCTTTATTCTTGAGCTTCCCCTGTACTGTGGGACAAGAGGGTGGCTCTGCAGATATTACGGTAGTTATATGAAGTCGTGCCCCCAAATAAATGTGCCTGAGTATAAAAATGATTCTGCTTCAACAGAAACATTGTCATTAACAGGTGGAACAGGTGGAAGTGAGATTGGCCTACGGTCCTCAAGGTGGCAAATGAACAAAATGGGAGAAATTTGATGATTAAGCTTTCAAGCAAACGTAGGTGAGACCAACCTAGAGATTCTGACCTGAGAGGTCTTGAGTTTCTCATTATCCGGCCTCAGATGAGGATGTGGGGGCTCAGAGACACCACAGGTCCCAAAGCCATCCCTCTCGGATGCTGAGCACGTAGGCCTTCTCCTCTGTGCCATGTGGCTTCCCCAGACAGCAAGGAAGGATGGGCATTTTAGTTTTCAGTTATTTTTCCCCCCAAATGTCTACAATTGAGATTACTACCTTGGTTGCTGGTGATGGTTAATTTTATATGTCAGCGTGCTTGGGTACCCAGATATTTGGTCAAACGTTATTCTGGCTATTTCCGTAATGTTATTATTTCAACGGGACTAACAATGTCAACCAGTAGAAGTAGAGTAGATCGCCTCCATAATGTGGGTGGGCCTCATCTAATTAGTTGAAGGCCTTAAGAGTTGGAGGGAAAAAGCCATGATGTACTGAAAAGAGTGGGAATTCTGTGTCTGAATGGACTTCAGAGTCCAGCTGTAGCATTGGGTCTTCTGCGGGTCTCAGTCACTGGCTGACCCTCCAGAATTGGGACTTACAGCCTCCGTAATCACATGAGCCAATTCCTTACGGTAATTCTCTGGTTATATAGTTACATTCACAACCGTATTGGTTCTGTTGCTCTGGAGGAGCCTGATCCCCCTGTTATACAGGTTAGCCAAGTCGTCTTCCAGGTGGGGAATTTTTAAAAAACAGCCTGCAGGTAATATCGAGAAGGAGAGAGAGAGAGAGAGACTCTCCACTTGAAACCCATTGTCGAGGACCTCGGGGAAGTTTGCATGTCATACTCACTGTGCCTGAATCCAAATCAGACCAAAAATCTTGCTTCCAAGTCCCCAAATACTCCATTTTCATCCCTGGCCAAAGAGAGCCAGCACTCCATGGGACATTGGGGTTTGATCACCAGGAAGGAGGCAGTTTGAATCAGCGTCGGGCGCTGAGTCAGGCGTGTTCTGCACATGGGTCATGTCAACAGCCTGGAGTCCGTGAAATGTGCATGAAATGCTGTCTGTACATGAGTTCCCCGAGGTCGACCATGGTCTGGAAGCAGGAGATCCCTCCTAGTGGATCATGAGAAGGTCAACGGTGGCCCAAAGCTGGGACACGCCTACGTCATTCCCCTTACTCACCTTATCATGCGGGCACTTTATCATGTCATGTCATCACGAGAAGAAAAGTGAGCACAGGGGTGCCTGGGTGCCTCAGTCGGTTAAGCGTCTGCCTTCAGCTCAGGTCATGATCCCAGGGTCCTGGGATCGAGCCCCACATCGGTCTCCCTGCTCAGCGGGAAGCCTGCTTCTCCCTCTCCCACTCCGCCTGCTTGTGTGCTCTCTCTCTCCATCTCTCTCAAATGGATGGATACAATCTTAAAAGAAAGAAAGAAAGAAAGAAATGTGAGCACAGCACGATATGGTATTTTGAGAGAGAGAGATTCACATAACTTTATTAGAGCATATTGCTATAACTGTTGTATTTATTACTAGTTATTGCTGATTTCTTACGGTGCCCGATTTATAAGGTAAACTTCACTGTCGGAATGTGTGTTTAGGAAAACACACAGTGTGTGTAGGGTTCGGTACTGTCTGCAGTCCCAGGTCTTGGAACACACCCCCCGCAGATAAGGGAAGGGTCCTGTATAAACAGCGTCGCCGTGACGTTATACGTATACTTCCGATTCTCTGCACGTTTCACTGAAATCTGACCGGCGGCCTCAGCTGTGGCCCCCACGCTCAGGCAAGTTGTGGTTTGCAGACGCGTCTTCTGTTCTTCTCCTAGCGCTAGCGGTTGCAACTTTGCCGAGTGGCTGTGTGCCCAGAGGCAAGCGGGGGTGCTCAGGGCTGGAAGTGAGGGAGACCTGCCTTCGTCCCTTGAATCTAGGACCTCGCCAGAAGTGTGGAGTGCCCAGGCTCTCAATGGGCATGGATGCCACAACTCAAAAGAAATGTGTGTGGACGGATGAGGACTTGGGGCCCATGGGGTGTTGCTCCCTTCTGTCCTCCACCTGCCCCCAAATCTGAGCACAAAACAGTGCATTCGGCTGGAAAAAAAATCCAGATGCACTTGGGGCTTGGTTCCCTGGATTCTCCTGCCGGGGATGCCCCTGGGGGGACGCAAGGTGGGGAAAGCCCAACTCGGAAAAAGGACCGGTTCAATTCTTCCTCCTTGGCCCCAGTCACCTTGTCCGAGGCCACGTCTTCCAGCGGCCCTGGGCGAACACGGACGCTCCTCATTCGCACGCGAGCTGTCCCCGTTTTTGGTCGCGACGGGTGCTTCCGACTCAGCTGTGCATGGAGCTTCTCGCCCCTCCTGTTCTCCCATGCAGTCCTTACGAATCTAAGGAAAAATTGTCACTTCTTGTTATGTGAATATAAATGCACGAGAATTGATGAGCCTTTCTACCTAATGCTGTTATCCGGACCGGGTTTGTTTATTTAATGAACAAAACGTCACGTCTCATCTCCCTTCTCCTGACGTCCGAGGCTCTGGCAGTTGCTGGTGGCAGATTTTTGGAACAGGGGTGCTGGATTAAGTGATTTAATTTGCATGTTGCCCAAAGGTAAAAGCCAACGGAAGCACCTCTTCGGACGACATGCATCGTCTCAAGGGGTGGTTTTGTGTTGTTTTCAAGTAGACGTCCCGGGCGAGCCACTGTATCGTGGGACGCGGGGCAGCCCGGCGGGACCCAGGCTGGCTCGGCTCTGGGAGTTCATTACCATGCAAGACAAAATGCTGTCCTGTGAGAGGCACGTCTCCTGAAACGAGATACATAATCGCCCTGGGAACGTATCAGATGGAAGGAGGGCCGGCAAGCTTCCTTTCTCACGCCGTGCCAATGTCAGGGACAAGGACGGTGGCCGGCGTCAGAAGCTCACTTTGCAGAAGGGACAACTTGTCACTTACGGGGCTGTCCGCAGCTGAGCCACTTCATAATCACAAAGGGTGCACGTGGCTGGAAGTGGGGAGCAGCGTGGGGGGCTGCATGCATGTATGTGGGGGGTGCCCGTGTGTGTCCGCGGCATGCTTCTCCCCGCTGCGGCTCCCGGGGACCCGAGAGACCAGCGTCTTCCGAAAGGGCGTCTCGGGTCCCGGTCCCCGGGGAGGGGGGCGCAGAAGGAGGGCTGTTTCTGGACGGACGGATGTCTCCAGGCCCCATCCAAAGTGGAGAGGATGCATGCACCGCCCGGCACCGCTTTTGGGTTTTGCGGGTGCGTTTCTGCCCCGTGATCAAGACCAGAGCGGACCTTCACAGGCTGCGGACCGAAAACACAATCTGTGTGCTTGCTTCATCACAGCGCCAGGCTCTGAAGCGCGTGGTAGGAGACCCAGTTGCGAGAGTGTCTGGCAATTAAAAATAATTGGGAAGCAGCTTTCGTTCAGGTCTTCCAGGAATGCCAGCGACCATATAATGATGTTTCATTAGACATGCAGAAAGCTGTGGGCTCCGTATGGCAGTGGTAATTAAGGAGGATCATACGAGGGGAAAAAAGAGAAACATTAAAAATACCCTGGCTGAGATTAGCATTGCATTTAATGGCCACTTCATTAACTAATTGATTTCTTATTAGTTACTGGGAGAAGCCCCGGTTAGAGGCTCTGCACACGTAATTAGCGGCATTTACACAATTAGCCACTTGCTCATTTTGCAGCTAAACATTCTTGGAATCGACGGCGTAGCTGTAGGCCATTGGAATCACTTTATTTTATTTTTCTTGCTAATATTGGCTTAACCTTCAAATCAAAAATTCTCTCCCCCCGCCCAGCCCCCCTGCCCACCGCCCCCCAGGCCTCACCATATTTAATCAGGATGCTAAATGCACAGGAATAGGGGACGTGGTCCAGGCTGACGGGGGCTGGATCCTTCTCTCTGTCCTTGATTTTCAAATCCTTTTATGGGTCTCGGAAAGCTGATACCCTTCCCTTGTGAAAATAGTGTCTGGATGTTTTCCTCCCCCTCATGCTGGCGAACACGATGAGGGTTGTGTTTTGCGACGGGCAGACGGAGTGGCTGTAAGCGAGACCACACATATCTTTTTTTTTTCTTTTTTTGCGGAAGTCTTGGAGAGTGTGTGCAGGGCGTCTAGCACTCGGATGCTGCCGTCTCTTCCTAAGGCACGGAAACGCGCTTGGTAGGACACTGGCCGCGGGGAAGCTGTTTTGACCTCCACAAACCTTTTCTCCTGGGCACCCGACAATGTTTTGACACGACTCCTGGGGCTTATTACTGAGGTACGGCTGAGTTTCAGGGAGGACCCTGGAAGCATCGGGGGTCTCTGGTTTAAAGACGGTGTTGATTGCCTGACATTTTGCAGGGAGTCTCAGTCATGGGAGGTTTGGTGGGGATAGACAGTCTTCACTATACGGATGACGCTGCGGATGGAAAGGTTTAAATTTTCAAGATACTCGGGGCCAGTCTAGCTTCATGTGTGGTTGTGCCCTGTTATGGGCTGAACTGTGTCTCCCCCAAGTTCACATGTTGAAGTCCTTACCCCCAGGACCTCAGAATGGGACTCTATTTGGAGTTGGGGTTTTTAAAGAGATGATTAAGGTAAAATGAGGTCACTAGGGTGACCCTGACTTCATAGGACTGAGGTCTTTATAAGAAGAAGGGATGAGGACACAGACACACACAGAAGGACGACCACGTGAGGACATGGGGTCTACACGCCAAGAAGAGAGGCCTCAGGAGGAACCAGCCTCCGCCCCGCCTGGATCTCAGACTCCCAACCTCAGCCCTGCCTGGATCTCACACTCCCAGCCTCCAGGACTGGGAAACAATAAATGTATGTTGTTTGAGCCACGCTGTTCTTTATCATGGTGGCTCCAACAAACTCACACACCTGTCCTTGCTGAGGCCCTCCAGCCCCAGCCCAAGATGACCAGTGTCCACCTCCATGGCTCAGATAATGTGACTGCCATGAAGCAGCAAGAGGTGTGTCTGTCCCTGCCCCAAAGAGTGGCAGCTTGTATGCACAATCTTCCCACAAAAGAACATGGCACAGAGGCCCTCAACGCCCAGAAAGATGTGGGCAGAAGGCATTAGGGGACTCGGTGCTCCAATATTTTTTCCTGAATAAAGGTGCAGTTTTTAAAAATCATCTTAACCATTTTTAAGTGTGTACTTCAGTGGCATTAGCTATCGGCACCATCACCTCCAAAACTTCCTGTTTTGTAAAACTGAAACTCTGCCCCCAGGAAACACTCACTCCCCATCGCCCAGCTGCTGGCCCCACCATCCACATTCTGTCTCCTTAAATATATGTCCTCTACGGACTCCATATACCTGGAATCCTACAGGATTTGTCCTTTCAGGTCTGGCTTATGTCACTCAGCACCATGTCCTCAAGGCCCATCCAGGTCATGGCAGGTGAGGAACACCCTTCCTTTTCAAGAATGAGCAATATTCCACTATGTGGATGGACCACAGTTTTTTTATCCCTTCATCCGTTGGTGGACATTTAACTTGCTCCCACTTTTTGGCTGTCGTGAACAATGCTGCTTTATAAATTGGTGCACAAATTCCAAATATTTACTAAGTTGGTCTTTTGCAAGAAATTACATTTTTAGCTACTTCACAGGAGACACCTCCTCCCCCAAAAGCATCCTATCTAATCTGGGAGGTACAAAGAATATGTGTTAGAGAGATCACAAGGAATCTGTGTTTATCTTATGGGAGTTAAATCCAAGATGGCGGCAGACTTTCTCTATACAGTTTCTGCGGCCAAGTAGACCCGAGCAGGAATGTTAGCTTTGCTACTTGCTCCCTGAGTGACCACTGGAACATGCCTCCTTTCGTTGTCTGGGAATCAAAGACAATATGTCCCTTTGGGGGTCCCTGGGATTTAGTGGGCTCCTGTCTTACATTCAACTGTTGTTGGGTTAACAATGTTAAACCTATGGCTGAGCCCACTGGTTGGATGGACAGGATGCTTCCCTTTGGGGAGATGAATTGTGATCTCTTGGTGAGTGTTGGTGGGAGTTGCTGGCTGCCAGGAGAGATGAATGGTTGGGACCCAGATGTAGTGAAGGAGGAAGGATGGCAGGGATTCAAGGAGTGGTCCCGGGCAAGAAATAATTGGAGAAGCAATGTGGGTGGTGGTAGGCAATTTAGGTGGTGAGGTTCTTTTTTCACCTTCTTTAGATGCCCTGAGACACAGGTGGATATCCTGCTGTCCAGTAGAGCTATGTGTACCTTCCTCCCACGCCAAATTCTGAACCTTCCTGGGATCCCTTGGAAATGCCCACAAAACCACAGAGCTTGAGGCTGGCGATTCACCCCTTTTTACCTCACTCCCTGCCCATCTACCGATTATGTTCATCTCAGGAGGAGTCAAACACCTGAGCATTACTCGGAAAAATTATTCAGGCACACTCATAGCAAGACAACTGGTAAACACATGAAAATTTAAGGTCATGCTTAGCACGTATTTGGGACACAGGATTCCGTCGACTTCGTGACAAGGTATTACCTCATTTACATTCTTAGGGAAACAGTGCTGCAAAAAATCACTTGCAAAATAGACATTGAGAAGTGGTTGTTGCAAAATGTTCACTCCCTCTCTCCCCAGCCCTACGTCTTGGGAGGGTGGGTGGGTGGGCGTTACACTTCTCTGCTTGAGATGCATTTGCATGGTTAGCTCCCTTCTTGTGACTCTGCCACTGCTGTGAGAACAGCTCTTCTTGGGCCACTGCTGCATCCTCAGTCCAGACCCCAGAAAGAACCCCCATGGATCTGAGAGGAGTCTAACCCAGTCGAGAAGCATAGCTGCCTAGTCACACCAGGCTGCCATCAGCCAACTCAAGTTAAGAATGAGTGACCATTTCTTCTGTGCATCCACGTTAAGGGACAGTTCATTATTCAGCAGTAGCTGACAGCTACAGGCGTTTGGAAGGCTCTTGGCTAGACACTAGGGCAGGATGCAAAAACATAAAACTCTAACCTGACCCTCAGGGACTCGGAAAACTAAGATATGAATATAAATCGACAAGACCGAGCCACATGAAATTGCTGACGTTCGATCATTTCTAATGTACGAAAATAGCAATTTTGTATCATGTGACCTAACATCATTTTTAAAGAAATAGACCCACAAAAAACACATAAGATGTTATCCACACACACGCACACTCCCACACATCTGTATTTACCCCGTGGAAAACAACTAAGAACTACAGTATAAATGTTACTAATTTAACCATGAGATTATGGAATTTAAAACTTGAAGCTACTTGGGAAATGACATAGTCCTAGTCTTTTAGGGTTACACATAAAGAAAAGAAATACCTATGGGACGTTAACCATCTACTCAAGTCAGGTAACCAGGTATCAGCTCAGTTAGAACTAGATTCCAGACCCACAGTTGGCATTCTTCCATACACCTCAGCACAAACACAACATGGAATCAGATAAGGTAATGCAGGATCTATAAAATAGAATTTTACAAAGGAATTCACTGCACTTTGCTAAGATGCACTATAATGAAAATTTCACTAATTTTGTTGAATAGGAATAATGCAAGTCTTAAGGATTGGACAGCAGGTATTACAGAATATTGTAAAAATAGACTTAGACTTCCAATGCATATAATATTAAATGCTTGCAAAGTTTTGATGAATAACATTTAGGTGGGTAATCTGATCATCTGATAGACAATTATAATTAATCCCACATTTTCAGGTGTAAAATAAATGCTTCTAAACTACAGAAGGTGTCAGTAACTCCCCTGAAATCTTTACACTATTAATTTACTCAGAGTCTTTTCTTAATAGCTAACACTAAGATAAATTTCAGCCCAAATTCTAAATTTATGAGATCCTAATTAAAGAGGTTTTATTGAAGAGACATCTTGTTCCTGATGTGATTTTAATGTCATCGTTATCCATTATCGTGGTAGTTCAATAGCCCAAACATAGCAAAGTTTAATTTATTTCTATCAAACCAAACAGAAGCAAACACACACACACCCAGAAGATGCATTAACGGGGCAGAAATGAAATCATTCTAACATCCATCCTGAGGCATTGAGCCAATGTGTCTCAAGGACCACATCTATTTTTAAAGAGAATAAAATAAGCCTGCTGTCGCTCCTGATTCCCACTCCTGGGACAAAACCACAGGAGGCCTCCCTGGGCTGTGTCCCCTCCCAGAGGACAAGATAGAGCTTTCAGGATGATGACCTCAGGCTCTCTCTCAACCAGCCACTCTCTGTAGACTTGCTAATGGAAGAAGAAGACCACACTTACCCCGTTAATGGATTGGCTCCTGGCTTTCTTTGGGCTTTTGACTTTCAATAAGATGGATTGAAAAACAGCATAATGCAAGAAGACAGGCTGTGGCAATGACACATAGGATGAGCTTGTAGGAATAAGGCTTAAATAAAGATTTAAAAATAGCACCAATTCCTTATTATCATGGCGTCCATCCATCCATCCATCCATTCACCCATTATCCATCCATCTATACAGCCATCCACCATCTGTCCATCCATCTACCCCCCACCCATCCGTCCATCATCCTTCCATCCACCCCTCCGTCCATCCATCATCCATCCATTCATCCATCCATTATCCATTCATCCACCCATCTATTAGCCATCCATCCACCATCCATCCAACCACTCACCATCCACCCATCCATGCATCCATCCATCCAT
>NW_025410023.1:9436-9520 GCF_002201575.2 Neomonachus schauinslandi
TCCATCCATCCAACCACTCACCATCCACCCATCCATGCATCCATCCATCCATCCCTCCATCCATCCATCATCTATCCATCCATC
>NW_025410024.1:0-9336 GCF_002201575.2 Neomonachus schauinslandi
GGGATGACCCCATCTCCCCCACCAACCAGGGATGACCCCATCTCACCCACCAACCTGGGAGACTACCAATGTGTTTTCCATGGGTCTGCCTGTTCTTCACATTCTCATATCCATGGGATCATACGCAATGTGACTGTGCGTGTCTGCTTCTCTCACTGAATATCCTGTTCTCGAGGACCATCCACAGGGTGTCAGTGCTCCATTCCTGTTCATGGCTGTATAGTATTCCATTGTATGGATGGCCCGCATTGTGTTTATCCATCCTCCTGGTGATGGACACTGCGTTGTTTCCACCTTTGCAGTTTGGTGCACACATAGCTTTACCCACCTCTCATCCTTGTGAATCCCATTTCGACTCAAACAGTGGGAGCTCTAGGCTGGGATGGCTCTTGCCACATGGAACTCAATGGCCTCATTTTGCTTATTTGCCTTTATTCTTGAGCTTCCCCTGTACTGTGGGACAAGAGGGTGGCTCTGCAGATATTACGGTAGTTATATGAAGTCGTGCCCCCAAATAAATGTGCCTGAGTATAAAAATGATTCTGCTTCAACAGAAACATTGTCATTAACAGGTGGAACAGGTGGAAGTGAGATTGGCCTACGGTCCTCAAGGTGGCAAATGAACAAAATGGGAGAAATTTGATGATTAAGCTTTCAAGCAAACGTAGGTGAGACCAACCTAGAGATTCTGACCTGAGAGGTCTTGAGTTTCTCATTATCCGGCCTCAGATGAGGATGTGGGGGCTCAGAGACACCACAGGTCCCAAAGCCATCCCTCTCGGATGCTGAGCACGTAGGCCTTCTCCTCTGTGCCATGTGGCTTCCCCAGACAGCAAGGAAGGATGGGCATTTTAGTTTTCAGTTATTTTTCCCCCCAAATGTCTACAATTGAGATTACTACCTTGGTTGCTGGTGATGGTTAATTTTATATGTCAGCGTGCTTGGGTACCCAGATATTTGGTCAAACGTTATTCTGGCTATTTCCGTAATGTTATTATTTCAACGGGACTAACAATGTCAACCAGTAGAAGTAGAGTAGATCGCCTCCATAATGTGGGTGGGCCTCATCTAATTAGTTGAAGGCCTTAAGAGTTGGAGGGAAAAAGCCATGATGTACTGAAAAGAGTGGGAATTCTGTGTCTGAATGGACTTCAGAGTCCAGCTGTAGCATTGGGTCTTCTGCGGGTCTCAGTCACTGGCTGACCCTCCAGAATTGGGACTTACAGCCTCCGTAATCACATGAGCCAATTCCTTACGGTAATTCTCTGGTTATATAGTTACATTCACAACCGTATTGGTTCTGTTGCTCTGGAGGAGCCTGATCCCCCTGTTATACAGGTTAGCCAAGTCGTCTTCCAGGTGGGGAATTTTTAAAAAACAGCCTGCAGGTAATATCGAGAAGGAGAGAGAGAGAGAGAGACTCTCCACTTGAAACCCATTGTCGAGGACCTCGGGGAAGTTTGCATGTCATACTCACTGTGCCTGAATCCAAATCAGACCAAAAATCTTGCTTCCAAGTCCCCAAATACTCCATTTTCATCCCTGGCCAAAGAGAGCCAGCACTCCATGGGACATTGGGGTTTGATCACCAGGAAGGAGGCAGTTTGAATCAGCGTCGGGCGCTGAGTCAGGCGTGTTCTGCACATGGGTCATGTCAACAGCCTGGAGTCCGTGAAATGTGCATGAAATGCTGTCTGTACATGAGTTCCCCGAGGTCGACCATGGTCTGGAAGCAGGAGATCCCTCCTAGTGGATCATGAGAAGGTCAACGGTGGCCCAAAGCTGGGACACGCCTACGTCATTCCCCTTACTCACCTTATCATGCGGGCACTTTATCATGTCATGTCATCACGAGAAGAAAAGTGAGCACAGGGGTGCCTGGGTGCCTCAGTCGGTTAAGCGTCTGCCTTCAGCTCAGGTCATGATCCCAGGGTCCTGGGATCGAGCCCCACATCGGTCTCCCTGCTCAGCGGGAAGCCTGCTTCTCCCTCTCCCACTCCGCCTGCTTGTGTGCTCTCTCTCTCCATCTCTCTCAAATGGATGGATACAATCTTAAAAGAAAGAAAGAAAGAAAGAAATGTGAGCACAGCACGATATGGTATTTTGAGAGAGAGAGATTCACATAACTTTATTAGAGCATATTGCTATAACTGTTGTATTTATTACTAGTTATTGCTGATTTCTTACGGTGCCCGATTTATAAGGTAAACTTCACTGTCGGAATGTGTGTTTAGGAAAACACACAGTGTGTGTAGGGTTCGGTACTGTCTGCAGTCCCAGGTCTTGGAACACACCCCCCGCAGATAAGGGAAGGGTCCTGTATAAACAGCGTCGCCGTGACGTTATACGTATACTTCCGATTCTCTGCACGTTTCACTGAAATCTGACCGGCGGCCTCAGCTGTGGCCCCCACGCTCAGGCAAGTTGTGGTTTGCAGACGCGTCTTCTGTTCTTCTCCTAGCGCTAGCGGTTGCAACTTTGCCGAGTGGCTGTGTGCCCAGAGGCAAGCGGGGGTGCTCAGGGCTGGAAGTGAGGGAGACCTGCCTTCGTCCCTTGAATCTAGGACCTCGCCAGAAGTGTGGAGTGCCCAGGCTCTCAATGGGCATGGATGCCACAACTCAAAAGAAATGTGTGTGGACGGATGAGGACTTGGGGCCCATGGGGTGTTGCTCCCTTCTGTCCTCCACCTGCCCCCAAATCTGAGCACAAAACAGTGCATTCGGCTGGAAAAAAAATCCAGATGCACTTGGGGCTTGGTTCCCTGGATTCTCCTGCCGGGGATGCCCCTGGGGGGACGCAAGGTGGGGAAAGCCCAACTCGGAAAAAGGACCGGTTCAATTCTTCCTCCTTGGCCCCAGTCACCTTGTCCGAGGCCACGTCTTCCAGCGGCCCTGGGCGAACACGGACGCTCCTCATTCGCACGCGAGCTGTCCCCGTTTTTGGTCGCGACGGGTGCTTCCGACTCAGCTGTGCATGGAGCTTCTCGCCCCTCCTGTTCTCCCATGCAGTCCTTACGAATCTAAGGAAAAATTGTCACTTCTTGTTATGTGAATATAAATGCACGAGAATTGATGAGCCTTTCTACCTAATGCTGTTATCCGGACCGGGTTTGTTTATTTAATGAACAAAACGTCACGTCTCATCTCCCTTCTCCTGACGTCCGAGGCTCTGGCAGTTGCTGGTGGCAGATTTTTGGAACAGGGGTGCTGGATTAAGTGATTTAATTTGCATGTTGCCCAAAGGTAAAAGCCAACGGAAGCACCTCTTCGGACGACATGCATCGTCTCAAGGGGTGGTTTTGTGTTGTTTTCAAGTAGACGTCCCGGGCGAGCCACTGTATCGTGGGACGCGGGGCAGCCCGGCGGGACCCAGGCTGGCTCGGCTCTGGGAGTTCATTACCATGCAAGACAAAATGCTGTCCTGTGAGAGGCACGTCTCCTGAAACGAGATACATAATCGCCCTGGGAACGTATCAGATGGAAGGAGGGCCGGCAAGCTTCCTTTCTCACGCCGTGCCAATGTCAGGGACAAGGACGGTGGCCGGCGTCAGAAGCTCACTTTGCAGAAGGGACAACTTGTCACTTACGGGGCTGTCCGCAGCTGAGCCACTTCATAATCACAAAGGGTGCACGTGGCTGGAAGTGGGGAGCAGCGTGGGGGGCTGCATGCATGTATGTGGGGGGTGCCCGTGTGTGTCCGCGGCATGCTTCTCCCCGCTGCGGCTCCCGGGGACCCGAGAGACCAGCGTCTTCCGAAAGGGCGTCTCGGGTCCCGGTCCCCGGGGAGGGGGGCGCAGAAGGAGGGCTGTTTCTGGACGGACGGATGTCTCCAGGCCCCATCCAAAGTGGAGAGGATGCATGCACCGCCCGGCACCGCTTTTGGGTTTTGCGGGTGCGTTTCTGCCCCGTGATCAAGACCAGAGCGGACCTTCACAGGCTGCGGACCGAAAACACAATCTGTGTGCTTGCTTCATCACAGCGCCAGGCTCTGAAGCGCGTGGTAGGAGACCCAGTTGCGAGAGTGTCTGGCAATTAAAAATAATTGGGAAGCAGCTTTCGTTCAGGTCTTCCAGGAATGCCAGCGACCATATAATGATGTTTCATTAGACATGCAGAAAGCTGTGGGCTCCGTATGGCAGTGGTAATTAAGGAGGATCATACGAGGGGAAAAAAGAGAAACATTAAAAATACCCTGGCTGAGATTAGCATTGCATTTAATGGCCACTTCATTAACTAATTGATTTCTTATTAGTTACTGGGAGAAGCCCCGGTTAGAGGCTCTGCACACGTAATTAGCGGCATTTACACAATTAGCCACTTGCTCATTTTGCAGCTAAACATTCTTGGAATCGACGGCGTAGCTGTAGGCCATTGGAATCACTTTATTTTATTTTTCTTGCTAATATTGGCTTAACCTTCAAATCAAAAATTCTCTCCCCCCGCCCAGCCCCCCTGCCCACCGCCCCCCAGGCCTCACCATATTTAATCAGGATGCTAAATGCACAGGAATAGGGGACGTGGTCCAGGCTGACGGGGGCTGGATCCTTCTCTCTGTCCTTGATTTTCAAATCCTTTTATGGGTCTCGGAAAGCTGATACCCTTCCCTTGTGAAAATAGTGTCTGGATGTTTTCCTCCCCCTCATGCTGGCGAACACGATGAGGGTTGTGTTTTGCGACGGGCAGACGGAGTGGCTGTAAGCGAGACCACACATATCTTTTTTTTTTCTTTTTTTGCGGAAGTCTTGGAGAGTGTGTGCAGGGCGTCTAGCACTCGGATGCTGCCGTCTCTTCCTAAGGCACGGAAACGCGCTTGGTAGGACACTGGCCGCGGGGAAGCTGTTTTGACCTCCACAAACCTTTTCTCCTGGGCACCCGACAATGTTTTGACACGACTCCTGGGGCTTATTACTGAGGTACGGCTGAGTTTCAGGGAGGACCCTGGAAGCATCGGGGGTCTCTGGTTTAAAGACGGTGTTGATTGCCTGACATTTTGCAGGGAGTCTCAGTCATGGGAGGTTTGGTGGGGATAGACAGTCTTCACTATACGGATGACGCTGCGGATGGAAAGGTTTAAATTTTCAAGATACTCGGGGCCAGTCTAGCTTCATGTGTGGTTGTGCCCTGTTATGGGCTGAACTGTGTCTCCCCCAAGTTCACATGTTGAAGTCCTTACCCCCAGGACCTCAGAATGGGACTCTATTTGGAGTTGGGGTTTTTAAAGAGATGATTAAGGTAAAATGAGGTCACTAGGGTGACCCTGACTTCATAGGACTGAGGTCTTTATAAGAAGAAGGGATGAGGACACAGACACACACAGAAGGACGACCACGTGAGGACATGGGGTCTACACGCCAAGAAGAGAGGCCTCAGGAGGAACCAGCCTCCGCCCCGCCTGGATCTCAGACTCCCAACCTCAGCCCTGCCTGGATCTCACACTCCCAGCCTCCAGGACTGGGAAACAATAAATGTATGTTGTTTGAGCCACGCTGTTCTTTATCATGGTGGCTCCAACAAACTCACACACCTGTCCTTGCTGAGGCCCTCCAGCCCCAGCCCAAGATGACCAGTGTCCACCTCCATGGCTCAGATAATGTGACTGCCATGAAGCAGCAAGAGGTGTGTCTGTCCCTGCCCCAAAGAGTGGCAGCTTGTATGCACAATCTTCCCACAAAAGAACATGGCACAGAGGCCCTCAACGCCCAGAAAGATGTGGGCAGAAGGCATTAGGGGACTCGGTGCTCCAATATTTTTTCCTGAATAAAGGTGCAGTTTTTAAAAATCATCTTAACCATTTTTAAGTGTGTACTTCAGTGGCATTAGCTATCGGCACCATCACCTCCAAAACTTCCTGTTTTGTAAAACTGAAACTCTGCCCCCAGGAAACACTCACTCCCCATCGCCCAGCTGCTGGCCCCACCATCCACATTCTGTCTCCTTAAATATATGTCCTCTACGGACTCCATATACCTGGAATCCTACAGGATTTGTCCTTTCAGGTCTGGCTTATGTCACTCAGCACCATGTCCTCAAGGCCCATCCAGGTCATGGCAGGTGAGGAACACCCTTCCTTTTCAAGAATGAGCAATATTCCACTATGTGGATGGACCACAGTTTTTTTATCCCTTCATCCGTTGGTGGACATTTAACTTGCTCCCACTTTTTGGCTGTCGTGAACAATGCTGCTTTATAAATTGGTGCACAAATTCCAAATATTTACTAAGTTGGTCTTTTGCAAGAAATTACATTTTTAGCTACTTCACAGGAGACACCTCCTCCCCCAAAAGCATCCTATCTAATCTGGGAGGTACAAAGAATATGTGTTAGAGAGATCACAAGGAATCTGTGTTTATCTTATGGGAGTTAAATCCAAGATGGCGGCAGACTTTCTCTATACAGTTTCTGCGGCCAAGTAGACCCGAGCAGGAATGTTAGCTTTGCTACTTGCTCCCTGAGTGACCACTGGAACATGCCTCCTTTCGTTGTCTGGGAATCAAAGACAATATGTCCCTTTGGGGGTCCCTGGGATTTAGTGGGCTCCTGTCTTACATTCAACTGTTGTTGGGTTAACAATGTTAAACCTATGGCTGAGCCCACTGGTTGGATGGACAGGATGCTTCCCTTTGGGGAGATGAATTGTGATCTCTTGGTGAGTGTTGGTGGGAGTTGCTGGCTGCCAGGAGAGATGAATGGTTGGGACCCAGATGTAGTGAAGGAGGAAGGATGGCAGGGATTCAAGGAGTGGTCCCGGGCAAGAAATAATTGGAGAAGCAATGTGGGTGGTGGTAGGCAATTTAGGTGGTGAGGTTCTTTTTTCACCTTCTTTAGATGCCCTGAGACACAGGTGGATATCCTGCTGTCCAGTAGAGCTATGTGTACCTTCCTCCCACGCCAAATTCTGAACCTTCCTGGGATCCCTTGGAAATGCCCACAAAACCACAGAGCTTGAGGCTGGCGATTCACCCCTTTTTACCTCACTCCCTGCCCATCTACCGATTATGTTCATCTCAGGAGGAGTCAAACACCTGAGCATTACTCGGAAAAATTATTCAGGCACACTCATAGCAAGACAACTGGTAAACACATGAAAATTTAAGGTCATGCTTAGCACGTATTTGGGACACAGGATTCCGTCGACTTCGTGACAAGGTATTACCTCATTTACATTCTTAGGGAAACAGTGCTGCAAAAAATCACTTGCAAAATAGACATTGAGAAGTGGTTGTTGCAAAATGTTCACTCCCTCTCTCCCCAGCCCTACGTCTTGGGAGGGTGGGTGGGTGGGCGTTACACTTCTCTGCTTGAGATGCATTTGCATGGTTAGCTCCCTTCTTGTGACTCTGCCACTGCTGTGAGAACAGCTCTTCTTGGGCCACTGCTGCATCCTCAGTCCAGACCCCAGAAAGAACCCCCATGGATCTGAGAGGAGTCTAACCCAGTCGAGAAGCATAGCTGCCTAGTCACACCAGGCTGCCATCAGCCAACTCAAGTTAAGAATGAGTGACCATTTCTTCTGTGCATCCACGTTAAGGGACAGTTCATTATTCAGCAGTAGCTGACAGCTACAGGCGTTTGGAAGGCTCTTGGCTAGACACTAGGGCAGGATGCAAAAACATAAAACTCTAACCTGACCCTCAGGGACTCGGAAAACTAAGATATGAATATAAATCGACAAGACCGAGCCACATGAAATTGCTGACGTTCGATCATTTCTAATGTACGAAAATAGCAATTTTGTATCATGTGACCTAACATCATTTTTAAAGAAATAGACCCACAAAAAACACATAAGATGTTATCCACACACACGCACACTCCCACACATCTGTATTTACCCCGTGGAAAACAACTAAGAACTACAGTATAAATGTTACTAATTTAACCATGAGATTATGGAATTTAAAACTTGAAGCTACTTGGGAAATGACATAGTCCTAGTCTTTTAGGGTTACACATAAAGAAAAGAAATACCTATGGGACGTTAACCATCTACTCAAGTCAGGTAACCAGGTATCAGCTCAGTTAGAACTAGATTCCAGACCCACAGTTGGCATTCTTCCATACACCTCAGCACAAACACAACATGGAATCAGATAAGGTAATGCAGGATCTATAAAATAGAATTTTACAAAGGAATTCACTGCACTTTGCTAAGATGCACTATAATGAAAATTTCACTAATTTTGTTGAATAGGAATAATGCAAGTCTTAAGGATTGGACAGCAGGTATTACAGAATATTGTAAAAATAGACTTAGACTTCCAATGCATATAATATTAAATGCTTGCAAAGTTTTGATGAATAACATTTAGGTGGGTAATCTGATCATCTGATAGACAATTATAATTAATCCCACATTTTCAGGTGTAAAATAAATGCTTCTAAACTACAGAAGGTGTCAGTAACTCCCCTGAAATCTTTACACTATTAATTTACTCAGAGTCTTTTCTTAATAGCTAACACTAAGATAAATTTCAGCCCAAATTCTAAATTTATGAGATCCTAATTAAAGAGGTTTTATTGAAGAGACATCTTGTTCCTGATGTGATTTTAATGTCATCGTTATCCATTATCGTGGTAGTTCAATAGCCCAAACATAGCAAAGTTTAATTTATTTCTATCAAACCAAACAGAAGCAAACACACACACACCCAGAAGATGCATTAACGGGGCAGAAATGAAATCATTCTAACATCCATCCTGAGGCATTGAGCCAATGTGTCTCAAGGACCACATCTATTTTTAAAGAGAATAAAATAAGCCTGCTGTCGCTCCTGATTCCCACTCCTGGGACAAAACCACAGGAGGCCTCCCTGGGCTGTGTCCCCTCCCAGAGGACAAGATAGAGCTTTCAGGATGATGACCTCAGGCTCTCTCTCAACCAGCCACTCTCTGTAGACTTGCTAATGGAAGAAGAAGACCACACTTACCCCGTTAATGGATTGGCTCCTGGCTTTCTTTGGGCTTTTGACTTTCAATAAGATGGATTGAAAAACAGCATAATGCAAGAAGACAGGCTGTGGCAATGACACATAGGATGAGCTTGTAGGAATAAGGCTTAAATAAAGATTTAAAAATAGCACCAATTCCTTATTATCATGGCGTCCATCCATCCATCCATCCATTCACCCATTATCCATCCATCTATACAGCCATCCACCATCTGTCCATCCATCTACCCCCCACCCATCCGTCCATCATCCTTCCATCCACCCCTCCGTCCATCCATCATCCATCCATTCATCCATCCATTATCCATTCATCCACCCATCTATTAGCCATCCATCCACCATCCATCCAACCACTCACCATCCACCCATCCATGCATCCATCCATCCAT
>NW_025410024.1:9436-9520 GCF_002201575.2 Neomonachus schauinslandi
TCCATCCATCCAACCACTCACCATCCACCCATCCATGCATCCATCCATCCATCCCTCCATCCATCCATCATCTATCCATCCATC
>NW_025410025.1:0-9516 GCF_002201575.2 Neomonachus schauinslandi
AAAAAAAAAAAAAAAATCCCAACCATAAGCATAACATGATGGAATACATAAAACAATAAAAATAAATAAAAGAAAAAACCCCATAAAACAGTCTTATATAATGAACAAAAATTCAATCTAAAGGAAATCCCCTTGGGGTTGAGGGTTGCATCATGGGACATGATCAATTTGAAACAGTAGTTAAAAACTTAGAGAACTGGTTATTTTCTCTTTAATTATTTGAAACTATGTAAATATCAATCCTCTTATTTTTTCAAGATAGGAAGCTGATTCGTGACAGTTTTGGTGTAGGACCTATACATTTTTACCAGGTTTCTATTTATTTATTTTATTTGCTTGGTCGTATATTTCAAAGAACCTTGGACATAAGTTCAATTTTTATTTTAAAACTATAACAAGAGCATCTCCAACACATCATTATTTTGTCATTAAAAAAAAGTAGGTACAATCTTTCTTCGATTCTTGATGAGATTTTTAAAATAGTATTAGCCTTTCCTATCATTTATTTAATTAATTTCTGTTATAAAATTTCCATTCCTAATTGCATTATTATAACGTGCCAGTGTCTGGGATTTTGTGGAAAGTCTTCCAGAAGGTAAAGATATTTTTGTTACTCTAGAAATGATGAATATACAAAGTCTTCCTTGGTTTTGCCTTAAGAAGACAACATCACAGATTTTCTGCAAAGGTTTTAAAGAGGTAATGAAGAGGGAATTAAATGTTTTATAAATATATATTAATGTTTTTGAGGATAAAATAAGTTGGATATAAAGCAATGCCATAAAATGTTTTATGGTTATAATGTGATTCTTCTGTAAAAAAATACATATTCAGTTTAAGCACTATTGCTCTTGGGTTAAAGAAGAATTTTTTTTTATGTAGAATTTCATGTGTTTAAAAAGGCAGTCTCATAAGTTAATATTGGCCATTTCCTCTAACATCTCTTTTATTTTGTAATTGGCACCATTATTGTTTGCAAATCATCCCCCCCAAAGTCTACACTTTCATGATTAAGTTGCATTTTAAATATTATGTACACATGCTATTTTTTAACTTTAATTTTAAGACATTTTAAAGTAGACTTTATTTTTCCTAAAGATATATTTCAGTGCTTAGTCAGAGATATATTATACTTATTATGTATGTCTATTAGGTTCTCTTATAAACTTCTTTGGTGGTAATTTAATATTTTACTGAATATACTATATTTATTTTCTCAAGTTCCTTTGAACTAATGTATGTGACTCACTAGAACCTGCTGTTTAGTAGCTTTGATTTTGAAACCACACTTCTCTATGTAATTCAGGCTATATAAAAAAATCCTTCTTAATTATTTTCCTGGCTTTTTCAGTTATTTGTATATGTGTATATGTGAATTTACACATGTAATTTTTTAATATCATTGGGAAATTGACTTCATTTAATACGTTAACTGTGATATTAGGTTCCAGCTGTTATTTTTGGTTTGCCTCTAAGTTTTTCTCAGGTCTTCGGCAAGTAATTTAGCATTTTTGTGTCTCAGTTTTTCTCTTTATTATACATGATCAAAATTATACTCTGTTCCATTAGGGACTTAAATGAGTAACTACTGAGTGATAAATATTTTTCCATATAAAATAGTAGGGTAGTGGTATTATTTAGTCGTACAAAGGATGCATATATGTGGGCTCCAAAATAAGGGTTCCAATTGGTAAATATGTTTTAGTAATAATACATGCTTATTTTTGCCTTTCAGAGAATGTGCATGCCCTGTTTTTGTTGAATTTGTTGAAACATGTTCTCTAAAATGATTAGACTCAACTATTTCCACTAGACATGGGAAATCTGACAGTAATCAAGGTCCTAAATAGAAAGATGGTTTACAGTATCTTACAAATTTTTAAAAAATAGTCCTTCCATTTTGCATCTGCTTTTGAAATTTAATTAAAAATTATGTGGGAAATTTCCAATTAAAAATGCATATTTCTTAATGCTAAAGCCAAATTGAAACTCTATTTTGAAGTCTTTTTAGGTATTTATCTCTTTGTGATGGATGTTCTTTGTTTGAGGTAGATATGGCCATGTAGTGATATATTACTGGTTTTTGTTTCCACAGTTCCTGGAACAATTAATACTCAGTAAATGCTTGGTAAATGAATGACTACTTCGTATAAGTAATGACTGATCATTCTTTGCTGAATTAATAAAAAAAAAAACTTTTACTGTTATAATTTATTCCTAGAACAAATTGGTCATTAAATATAAGTATTTGATGAAGATGTTTAGAAGGCTTAGTAAAGGAAAATTGCTTTTATGTCACTAAAAAATAGGGGATGAATTTTTTCTGTGTAAAAGGTAAAGAAATAGGAACTACAGATCTTGAGATTAGTTAGTTGATACATCAATGTAACAAACAAATGAAGTGATCTCTCTCCTTGATCATATTTGATTTGCAAAAGATAAATTTTTAGATGTCGCTGTGCCTTTCTTCTAAGTCTTTATCAAGCTATCAGATTAGGAATAAGACCAAACTTTTAGACCTCAAATTTTAGCTTAACTGTGTAAACTCAGTGTGACACATTTTATTACTTAATGGGAGATAGGAGAGAGAAAAAAGTTTTCCTAAAACTAAAAAAAACCCTAGAATCCATCGATCTCCTTAAATAGTATCTTTAATTTTATTTTGTATTGTGTCCTTTACTCAGAAGCATTGAGTGTAGGAAATGATCTATGAAGCTATTTTACTTTTATAGCTAAGTCCACACTATTAAATGCTTACTGTATTCTCCTCCTTATTTGAGTATATGGCAAATTATATAGATACTGAATCACTTTGGTTATAAGATTAGGATGTCTGTTTGTTCTCTTAACAATATTATTGGCACTTTTATTTATTTCACATTTTAAACATCTGGCTTCCGAGTGCTTCCCTCTTAACTAAATTTGATTGTATCATAAGCTGTTAGGACCACCAGCAAAAATTCATATTTATCAGATTTTTATTTCAGATATTAGTCTCTTTGATTACTCAGGTTTTTTTTTTTTAATTACCCATTTTGTTCTAATGTGTGGAGGCTTATTAGATTACCTGTGTCATAGTTGAACGGTTGTTTTCTTGCAGAGATTTTATTAGACTAGATAGTAAAGCTAAGATTAGTTATAACTTGTTACTATACTCATAGAACATCAGATCACTAAAAATGGATTGTTTTAAATTTCTTTAAAAAGTGAGGAGCGCCTCAGTGGTTGATCATCTGACTCTTGGTTTTGGCTTAGGTCCTGATCTCATGGTTTGTGGGATTGAGCCCTGTGTCATGTCTGGCTCCATGCTCAGCACAGAGTCCGCTTGAGTTTCTCTCTCCCTCTCCTTCTGCTCCTTGCCCCCAACCCCCCTCATGTGCACTCTCTCTAAAATAAATAAATCTTTAAAAAAATATTTTTAAAAAATGAAACCTAGCGTTATTTTTTTTAAAGCAGTTAAAATTGCAATTGGTATCTTTTTTAAAACAAATAGAATGAGTTATTTTGATTACACACATGTTAGTTTACTGTTTCTTGTGCGGTTTATCACATAATAATCATTCTTGATAAAATTCGTATACTCATGTAGGAATATCATGATTGTAAGTGATGGTTTTTGTATTATTTGGATAATTATAAATTAAAACCTGGAAACAACTACAAGTTTTAAAATTATTTATGTCTTCTGATAACTTTCAATGTATGAAAAACAGACATTCCCTGTACAAAGACATTTCTGGACAAACTTCTGTTTTTATTCTTTGTCTCTACCAGCAATTTCAAGGATAGGTTTTAGGTTTTTGTTTTATTTTGTTTTGTCTTGTATTCCTGAGTCAGTGGTTAGTTAGTACTATAAAATTACTTTATTCTAAAGGACTACTTCCAAAGCTTGAATTTTAATTATTTCTTTCAGATATGTGTGGTAAAATGTATCCTCATGTCACGCTTATAGCTTTGTGATATACCTTTCTTCAAGTTTGGCTGCTACTCTTTCTGGTACATGTTTAACTTGGCTTTTCTCTCTTGAAAGTATAACCATCTTGAAGGCCATAGTCTGTTTCACGTAACCTCGTACAGCTTTACATTCTCGCTCCAAGTTACTGAACCCTCGCCCCCCTCCCCTGCCAATCATGTTGGTTAGTGGCTTACACACTTTGTAGGAAGTTGCATTAAGGAATCATTGCCAAGATATTAAATCTTACTAGTTTTTATGTTAGATTTAATATAAAAAAACAAAGTAGAGCAACCTATCAAGATTTCTCAGAAGACGTATGGACTTCCTGTAACTCATAGCCTGAAGAAATATGCTGCTTAACTCCTTTAATAGGGTTCACATCAAAAGGGAAGAAATGTCTGGGATTCTAAATCCAAACTGATGAAGCCTTAGGAATTATTTGAAAATGTAAACAAAGGAACATAATTATGACCTCTTTGAAATTTTATCTTCTTAGATTTTTAACTGTCCTTTTAAATTTTTATATATAATTTTAGTAACAACTATAGAAACAGTTGCTTTTCATGGAAATTCTGGTATGATTAGTGAATAATAACATCATCTAATACTTAAGCAAAATTAAAATTCAGTAAAATTAAGAACACCTATTTCTGCTGTATTCTGGAGTGTTTAACATACTTAATTATGTCCCTGTTTTGAGAATAAATTTCCATTTTGTTTAACACACAGTTGATTTTTAACCTTTTGATGTCTTTAAAAAAGATACTACTTTATGAGGTCATCTTTAGTTTTGAAAGCTTAATTTATTCTTGAAAACTTGGTTTAATTGTATTAACTTTTAAAAAGCTACTTAATTGGATAAGCTTAACACTAGGCATAAAACTAAGAATGACAATATTTAATTTAATATATGAATAATGCTAGAATGTATAAAGAAATCAGTCTGATTTACAAAGATGTTTTTTTTCCCCTTGTTATTAAAGATAAGTAGGAAAAAAAGTTTTAAAATACATTATCCTTGTCTTAAAAGTAGATGATTTTGATGAAATACAATGTTAGTTATTTGGATGCAGATAACAGAAAATTAAAAGTAAAAAAATGGCTATCTCTAAGTAGAAACTCAATCATACATGTTTCAGTGTTTTAAAATCTAGACTATGTCAATTACATAGACAAACAACAATTCAGTGTCCCTAAAATTGTAAATTCTAACGTAATAATGAAATGATGAAACAAGCTTAAACAGTTTCATGGAAATACTGTTTCCATTTATTAAAATTTATTTAAAAATATCATGTCCAATAGTTCTCTGTTTGCTTCAGTTTAGATTGCCAACCCAAACAACTACAAAAATTAAATCTGCTAAGTTCACTAGTGTTGTTTATGTGTGTTTGGAGGGTGGTAATAACTTACCTACAATGAAATGCATAAATGTTAGGTGAATAAATTGATAGCTTTCCAGAAAAGTATGCACTCATGAAACTCCCATTTCTAATAAGATCCGGGACATTTTCATCAGTTCCAAGAAGCTGTGCCCTTCCGCAATCAGTCTTCTCAAAGGCACTCATTTTGCTATTCTTTTCAACCTTATGTTAGTTTTGCCTCTTGTAGAATTTCATGTAAATGATATGTTTAGTTTTTATTTGATATCAGCTGTTTTAATGGGTATGTGAGGGTATCCCACTGTGATTTTAATTTACATTACTCTGTTATATATATATATATCATATATAGGGATGTTGAGTACATTTTCATGCACTCTCTGGCTATTTGCATGTCTTTGAGAACTAATTCTTTTGCCCTTTTTTTTTTTTTTTTTAAAGATTGTGTTATATGTTTAGTATTGAGTTGTAGGAGTTTTTAATATATTTTGGATGTAAGTCCTTTTATAAATAAATGTTTTTAAACATATTCTCCTTATTCATGGCTTGCCTATTCATGTCTTTAATGGTATCATTTAAAGAGCAGAAGCTACTAATTTTGCTGAAGTCCAGTTAAGCACCTTTTTCTTTTATGATTATTGCTTTTGTTTCCTATCTAAGAATCCCTTGCCTAGGTCCAGGTTACAAAGATTGTCACCTTCATTTTCTTCTAGAAGCTTTATAACTTTAACTTTCATATTGAGATATGTGATCCATTTGAAATTACTTTTTGTTTGTGATCTCAGGTAGAGTTAAGGAAGATTTATTAACTCACGTGGGTTTCCAGTTTTCCAGCACCATCTATTGAGAATACTTGGCTTTCTACATTAAGTTGCTTTGGTGTCCCTGTTAAAAATCAATTGGCCCATGAGAGATGATTGCCTCTGAAAAACAAACTGAGGGTTCTAGAGGGGAGGGGGGTGGGAGGATGGGTTAGCCTGGTGATGGGTATTAAAGAGGGCGCGTTCTGCATGGAACACTGGGTGTTAACGCACAAACAGTGAATCATGGAACACTACATCAAAAACTAATGATGTAATGTATGGTGATTAACATAACAATGAAAAATTAAAAAAAAAATCAGTTGCCTTTTTAAATGTGGGCCCTTTTTGGGCGCTTCGGTGGCTCAGTCGATAAGCATCTGCCATCAGCTCAAGTCATGATCTCTGGGTCCTGGGATGGAGCCCCACATCAGGCTTCCTGCTCAGCAGGGAGTCTGCTTCTCTCTCCCTCTCCCTCTGCCCCTCCCCACTGCTCGTTCTCTCTCTCTCAAATAAATAAAATCTTAAAAAAAAAAAAATAAATGTGGGTCCTTTAAAAACTGTATTCTGTTTCATTAAGCTATGTATTTATTCCTATGCCAGTACCAATTGCCTTGATTATTGAAGCCTTATAGTACATTTTTTTTGTGCTTGTAGTTCCTTTGCATTTAATACATATGTCAGAAACACTTGTCCATTTTCATTAAAAAAAAAAAAAAAAAGAAACCTGTATATAATACCATAAAAGGCACAGGCAGCAACAACAACCACAAAAATAGATAAGTTGGATTTTATTCAAAATTAAACTTTTGGGTATCAAAGGACAGTATCAACAGTGAAACGGCAGCCCCCAAAATTGGAGAAAATATTTGCAAATCGTATATCTGATAAGGAATTAATAATTGGGAATGCATAAAGAACTGCAACTCATCAACAAAACAAAAAAACATGATTAAAAACTAGCAAAGGACTGGAATAGACATTTCTCCAACAAAGATATACAGCAACCAACAAACACATGAAAAGATCATCAACATCACTCATCATTAGAGAAATTCAAATGATAACCACAAGATACCACTTCAAACATTTAGAATGGCTATTTTAAAACTAACAAATTAGCAAGTGCTGGTGATGATTTGATGAGATTGGGTCCCTTGTGCACTGTTGATGACATGCACCATAAGGAAAACAGTATAGCAATTCCTCAAAATATTAAAAACAGAATTGCCATATGATCTAGCAGTTCCAGTTCTAGGTATATGTCCAAAAGAATTGAAGGCAGGGACTTAAGACACTGTACATCCGTATTCATAGCAGCATTAGAGGCAATAGCCAAAAGGTGGAAGCAACCCAAGTATCCATTTATGGATGAATGGATAAATAAATTAGGGAATATACATACAATGGAATATTATTCAGCCTTAAAAAGTAAGGAAGTTCTGACCCATGATATAATGTGGATGAACCTTGAAGACCTTATGCTGTTTAAAGGGTACAGTTTCAGTTGGGGAAAATGAAAAGTGGAGATGGATGATGATGATGGTTGCACAGCAGTATAAATGTACTTAATACCATGGTGCCCGGGTGGCTTAGTCAAGTGTCCAACTCGAGTTTGGCTCATGTCATGATCTCAGGGTTGTGAGATGAGCATGGGGCTCTACTCTGGGCATGGAGCCTGCTTAAGATTCTCTCCCTCTCCCTCTGCCCCTCCTTTTCCCCCCACCTCTCAAAAAATATATAAATCTACTCAATGCCTTAGAACTGTGCACTTAAAAAATGGTTAAAGGGATAATGTTATGTATATTTAACTACAGTTTTTTTAAGGACCGAAACAGCTTACTGGGATTATGATTAGCTTTTTGTTGAAAACGTGGATGAATTTGGAGGAGCATGAAAATCTTAAACAGTATTCTCTCTCTCTTTTTTTTAAGATTTTATTTATTTGAGAGAGGGAGAGAGAGTGAGAACACACAAGCTGGAGGAGGGGCAAGGGGAGAGGGAGAAGCTGACTCCCCGCTGAGTGCGGAGCTTGATATGGGGGCTGGATCCTGACTGAGCCATCTAGGTGCCCCACTTTTTTTTTAATTTATTTTTTTACTGAAGTATAATTAACATATAGTGTTTTCATATTAGTTTCAGGTGTGCAATTTAATGATTTAACAATTTTATAAATTACTCAGTGTTCATCATGGTAAGTGTACCGTTAGTCCTTTGTATCTATTCCACTTATCCCCCCACCCACTCCCCCTCTGGCAACCACCATTTTGTTCTCTATATTTAAGAGTCTGCTTTTTTGTTTTTTCTTTCTCTGTCTTATCATTTGTTTTGTATTTTTTAAAATTCCAAGTGTGAGTGAAATCATATGGTATTTGTCTTTCTCTGACTTATTTCACTTAGCACAATACCCATGGTAGGTCCATGGATGGTAGGTCCATCCATATTGTTGAAAATGGCAAGATCTCATTCCTTTTTATGGCTGAGTAATATTCATATTCATTCATTTATATTCATGCACACAACACACACACACACACACACTACATCTTTACCCATTTATCTGTTGATAGATATTTATTTACTTGGCTTGCTTCCATATCTTGTCTATTGTTAATAATGCTGTAGTACACGTAGGGGTGCATATATCTTATCAAATTAGTGTTTTTGTTTTATCTGGGTAAGTACCCAGCAGTGGAATTACTGGATCATAAGGTAATTCGGTTTTTAATTTTTTGTGGAACCTCCGTACTGTTTTCAGCAGTGTCTGCACCAATTTGCATTCCCACCAACAGTGCATGAGGGTTCCTTTTTCTCCAGAAGTGCTTGCCAGCACTTACTATTTCTAATCTTTTTTATTTTAGCTGTTTTGACTGGTGTGAAGTGATATTTCATTGTTTTGATTTGCATTTCCCTGATGGTGTGTGATGTTGAGCATCTTTTCATGTGTCTGTTGGCCGTTAGTATGTCTTCTTTGGAAAAATGGTCCTCTTCCCATTTTTTAATGAGATGATTTGGTTCTTTGGTGTTAAGTTGTATAAGTTCTTTATATATTTTAGATATTAACCCCTTATCAGATATATTATTTGCAAATATTTTCTCCTATCATGTAGTTTGTCTTACGCTTTTGTTGATGGTTTCCCTCACTGTATAAAAGCTTTTTATTTTGGTGTAGTCTCAATGGTTTAATTTTGCTTTTGTTTCTCTTGCTTGAGGAGACATATCTAGAAAAACGTTGCTAAGGCTGATGTAAAAGAAATTACTGCCTATGTTTTCTTCTAGGAGATTCATGGTTTTAGGTGTCCCATTTGGGTCTTTAATCCACTTTGAGTTTATTTTTGTGCATAGTGTAAGGAAATGGTCCATTGTTTTTGGTTTTTTT
>NW_025410026.1:0-1765 GCF_002201575.2 Neomonachus schauinslandi
CATGTACACACACCCAGAGAGCACACAGTCACACATGCATGTACACACACCCAGGAGAATGCACACACACATGCACACACCCAGAAAACGTAGTCACAGATGCACACACACCCAGAAAACCTGTGCACACATGCACACACACCCAGGAGAATGCACACACACACATGCACACACACCCAGGGAATGCACACACACGTACATGCACACACACCCAGGAGAACACACGCACATGCATGCACACACACAGAGAGAACACACACCCCTAGGAGAATGCACATACACACATTCACACACACCCAGGAGAATGCACACACACATGCACACACCCAGAGAACGCAGTCACAGATGCACACACACCCAGAAAGCCTGCACACACACACACACACGCATGCACACACACCCAGAGAGCACACAGTCACACATGCACACACACATTCCAGGAGAACACACTCTCACCGGCAGGCGGGCGTGGCTGCCAAATGCAGTGTGGGCGTTCCCTCCATTTCTGGCCTGGAGCTGGAGAAAGCTGTCACGGGCTGGCCCCCTCCCTGCCCCTGCACTCACGGAAACTTTGTGGGAGGCAGGGGGGCCAGCCAGCAGCTGGACCCCAGACCCAGGCTGGAGGGTCTCAAACACTAGCCCCGAGGCCCGGCTCCCCGGAGGCAGCCGCTGGGGCCAGAGTGCACGTGTGAGGCGCAGGCGGCCTCCTGCGTGTGCGCACGGTGAACCCCAGGGCCTGATTTATGACAGGGCTCCCTCATGTGTGTCAAAGGCGCCGTGTTAAGCACTGGCATAAAAAGAATATATAGATTACCGCACCATTTTTACGACTTTCCCCAGCCCTGCTCAGGAACGCTGGGACCCCGCAGGTGAAATAACACACATCTCAGCGTCTGCCGGGCTGAGAGCACCCGGGTGCTGCGTCTGGGCCCAGGTCTGTATGGGGACCCCTGAAACCCGGAGGCCCCTCTGCTTGGGCTGCGGTGCTGCGCAGGGCAGGCTCTGCAGGGGCCGCCTGATGGGCTTTCCCTTCGCCCCTCAGGACATGCCATGCCACGGGTGGGCTGCAGAAGAGGGACATGCTGGGACAGCCCGCCAGGCCTGCAGCCACCGTGGACACCGGAGCAGGCTGAGCACTTGTCACAGGGAGCATGGCCCTTGTATTGGCTGCAGCGGCAGGGGGCTGACATGGAGTAGGGCCATTGCGGACCTCATCCCTGCGGGGCCAAGGAAGACGTATCCCTCAGCTGTGGTTCTGAGGCCAGCATCCATCACACCAGGGTTCCTCTTCCCCGGGGCCAACCCCACAGGGAGGAGCATCCTCAGGGGGAGGACTATCTCACAGAGAGGAGCATACCTGCGGGGAGGACTGTCTGACGGGGAGGAGCATCCCTGCGGGGAGGACTGTCTGACGGGGAGGAGCATCCCCATGGGGAGGACTGTCTCATAGGAAGGACTATCCAACAGGAAGGAGCATCCCCATGGGGAGATCTACCTCACAGAGAGGAGCTTCACCCCCATGGGGAGGACTACCTCCCACGAGGAGCATCATCCCCACGGGGAGGACTACCTCACAGGGAGGAGCATCATCCCTACAAGGAGGACTATCTCACAGGGAGGAGCATCATCCCCACAGGGAGGACTACCTCACATGAGGAGCATCATCCCCACGGGGAGGACTATCACAGGGAGGAGCATCATCCCTACAAGGAGGACTATCTCACAGGAAGGAGCATCATCCCTACAAGGAGGACTATCTCACAGG
>NW_025410026.1:1775-4605 GCF_002201575.2 Neomonachus schauinslandi
CATCCCCACGGGGAAGACTATCTCACAGGAAGGAGCATCATCCCTACGAGGAGGACTACCTCACAGCGAGGAGCATCATCTCCATGGGGAGGATTACGTCCCACGAGGAGCATCATCTCCACGGGGAGGGGAGGGGCGTTGCCCAGGCTGGTTTTCTCACCTGTGAGGCAATAGGATGCAGAGTCTCACTAAAGCCCTGCAAGGCGCCTGGTCCATGTCACAGCATTGTGTGTCTTGGGGTCAGGGCCTGCACAGGCCCTGGTTCAACAGCCGGCAGGAGGTGCCCTTCCCTCTGGGGGCCGGGTGGGGGGTGGTAGAGCCTGCAGGCCTAGACTGGCACCCAGCCCACGTCTGCACTCTTCTGGTCTGCGCCCCTT
Organism: Neomonachus schauinslandi; assembly: GCF_002201575.2. Taxonomy (NCBI): domain Eukaryota; kingdom Metazoa; phylum Chordata; class Mammalia; order Carnivora; family Phocidae; genus Neomonachus; species Neomonachus schauinslandi. The sequence continues at coordinate 2,153 of NW_025410026.1, forward strand.
TTCTGAAACCCTCCTGAGCTGGCCAGAGACATGCCAGGCTTCAGCCTCTGTGGCCCCCAGTAGAGTCTCTGTCACCTGCTGGCAGCTGGCCCACAGAACCCGCACTTGGAGTGCAGCCCACCTCTGGGTCCCATCTACTGCGAGAGCCCCTGCAAGGTTAGGGACTTGGCCTGCATCACACAGAGGCAGTGGCAGCTCTGGAATGGCGGCTGGAACTGCATCCAGGGCCCCCTGGACCAGATGGGGGCCAGCTCTGGAAGGACACAGCCAGTCAGATGGCACCTGTCTGGGGCTGGAAGAGGCCAGGGCGGGGGGGGTTGGCGGGCAGGGGGGGTGCTGACTGAGCAGGACACCTAGAGGGCTCCCGCCTGCCCCCAATGCAGCAGACATCTTTTGTGGGGGTAGGGATGAGCGTAGGGATCCCACCGGGCACAGAGGAAGGGCCAGGCCTGGAGACTGTGGCCAGCAGGAGTGGGTGGAGCTCAAGGCGATGTCCCTGGCTCCACCCCGGGGTCCCCAGCTGGGTCTTTCAGTCCGGTGGCAGATAGGCAGAGTCCAGGCTCCAGCCTCCAACCAGGGGTCCCGGCCTCGCCCTGAGTGCCTGTGGCCACAGGGTGTGGGGACCAGCCCAGACGCCCGGGGCGGGTCTCAGCAGGCCCCACCCTGGACCTCGGATGGCTGGGTGAGGCAGTGAGTTCCAAGCCTGGAGGCTGCAGGGCAAGGACTCAGTAGAAGTGCCCGCCCTCGATCACACCCAGCAGGAAAGGAGATTGAGAAGGAATTCCCGGAATTCACAGAGGGAAGAAAGGAAGAAAAGTAGGAGGGGGAGGAGAGTGGACTTTTCTTCCTTCTGCTTCTCTCACCAGAAGGAACAACTGTTAACCCCTTACTTGGCACTTCCCTGCTCCCAGGCGCAGGCCACACTGGGGCTCTGCCTCCCAAAGCCCAGAGACAGCCTCACTGTTCCTACAGGCTTTCCCTGCCCGGGGCCCTCCTGCCCCGAGCCTCCCTAGGTCCTTGGAAGCATAGGGCCAGCGTCCAGGTGAGGCAGGACCAGCCACCGAGGGCCCCGGCTTAGAGTCCAGGGCAAGCCTGCAGGGCTGGGCCTGAAGCAAGCCACAGCCAGGGCCCCCGCAGGACCCAAGGCCAGAGCTCTCCGTAGCTAGCTCAGCGCGTGACCCCAGAGGGCCTGGGAGGGCAGCAGCCCGAGGGCCATCGGGGGGTCTCGGGGCTGTGTGCCTGGCATGGATGACGAAGGGCCTCAGTGACTCTAATTCCTGAGGGTGGCTGCTGGGGGGCAGCACGGCCCCAGGACCCTTGGGGCCCAGGAGGGAGGGGCTGAGGTCCAGGCCACAGAGCAGGAGTGGCTGGGGCATTCTTGGAGGGTGCGTGTGGTCACAGGGCTGTGACCTGGCTCAGCACATCTCTGCCCTCACGGAGAGCCTTTGTCCCTCTGGGCTTCCCGGCCAGGAGAGGGAGGTGGGTGTGCAGGGCGTGCTCAAAGCCGGAGACAAAGACATCCCTCAGGCCGTGGGCGGCCTCCCAGCGGTCCCGTCGTCCTCCCAGGTTGGTGCCCAGTGGTTTGGTCGCAGACCTGCCAGGAGGTGAGCCCATGAGGCTGAGAGACAGGAAGAGGCCCTCTCTCTGGCCCTCTGCCACCCACCCAGCGAGTCCCCCATAGCACATGCAGGCTCAGTCTGAAAGCCCCCCGGGGCCGGGGGTGAGCCCGCCAGAGTTAAGAGTGAGCTTGCTGGCCTCAGCACAGAAACTTCCACGAAGAGCCGGGAGCCCTGGGGAGGGCGTGAAGCTGGCACAGAGGTCAGGCTGAGCCCTGAGCATCCCCTGCCTGGAGCTGGGAGCTCTCTGGGGCTCCCTCCCCTCAGCCACAGTGACCTCCACATACCCAGTGGGCATCATTCTGGCCCCTTCAGCACCTCCTGCAGGAACCTCCTGAGGAGCCACCCAGGGGTGGGGAGACCAGGGCGGGTGGAAGGGAGCCTGCAATACGGCATCCCAAGGTGGGGGAGACCAGCATTGGCCCCCTTCAGCTTCTCCATCCACCCACCAGTCCCAGTGCTCAAACACTCAGCCTCTGGAAACAGCAAGGATAACGCACAAAAACAAGTAGAAAGGAGCGACTTATCCCCTGGAGCATCTTAGACAAGTTTCTCCTGAACCTTGGAAACATAAACCCGTGCCTTTGAAAGTCAGCTTGGGAAGTGGAACTCTTCCATGCGAGAAGGAAAGCAAGTGGTGCAGCCCAGCTGCTGCCTCGGGTGTAGGACAAGGCTCAAGCCAGGGGGCCCCGGAGCACAGATGCCCCTGCCAGTGCCCAGGACGCAGCCAGGATGCACCCACGATCCAGCCAGGATGCACGGCACCCACGATCCACTGAGGACGCACGGTGCCCACGATCCACTGAGGACGCACGGTGCCCACGATCCACTGAGGAT
>NW_025410026.1:4615-9508 GCF_002201575.2 Neomonachus schauinslandi
ACGATCCACTGAGGACGCACGGCGCCCACGATCCACTGAGGACGCACAGTGCCCACGACACACTCAGGATGCACCCATGATCCACCCAGGATGCATGGCACCCACGATCCAGCCAGGACACAGCGCCCACGATCCACTGAGGATGCACGGTGCCCACAGAGTACGTGCGTACTACCATGGGTCGCAGAGCCCACCCTGCTGTGCGTACACATGGGGGCCTTCTCTGTGTCACCGAGTGAGAGGGGGACACAGACACACGGATGCACAGAGGTCCAGGAGCCCACACCAGCATGTGATGTGACGTGGGGGGTGCTCCGTGGCTCAGAGGCCTGCTGGTGACCTATGTTCAGGAGTGTGCTTGGCACTCCCAGTCTGATGCCTCCCCCCGCAGGGCCTCTGGTGCCCGGGCAGTCTCAGCTCCAGAGCCCGGCCTGCCAGGGAGACATGGTACAGCCGCATCCCCTGGGGCCTCATTTCTCACATTCTGTCCGAGGGCCAGATCCGATAGGCAGGATTCCTCTCACCGAGCGTGCAGGAACCAGCCACCTGCACAAGGCCCCACTGCGAGTCTCACTGGGCAAAGGTACCTGGAGTCCAGCAGCCCCTCCCGCTGTGACCCCAGGAGCAGGGCCTGGGCTGTCAGCTAGCCCAGGGAGAGGACAAAGCATGTCTGTCTGTGTGTTGAGTGGAGGGAGGGCTCTGTGCAGCCTCAACGGGCTCCCTCCCTCCCGAGCCTCAGGATCCCCATCAGGGTGTCCCACCATTGATCTGCTCATTGGTTCGTTTACTAAACGGCTCATTCACTTGACCCCATGCGAGGCCCCAGGGGCTCAGACCCCAGCCCACCCTGGAGGGGGCCCACAGCAGGTTGGGACAGAGCAATGTCCAAGGACCTGTCAGCATCCAGGGCAAGCGTCCAGTCCTCCCTCTGGGGACTGTAGTCAGGGCAGCTAGCCCAGGCAGGGAAGCCAAACAGAGAGAGTTCCGGGCCCACCTGGGCCCCACTGGCCGCCCCCTTCCCTACAGCTCACTGGGCCCAAAAGCCCAGAAGAAGCAGCCCCGAGCTCACATTTCCTCCCCATCTACCTCCTCTGGACTCTTGTTTCCACTTGGAGCAGAACTGCCGGTTCCCAAGTATTAACGATCACATTAACGTTTTGTCTTTAGAAAATGCCAGGTGTGATTTTGGAAATCTCCCTCAGGCAGGGGGTTTAGAAGGAAGCAGCTGGGACTGCTGGGGGGTTTCCAGAGGAGCTTCCCCCTTGGGCTGGGCACACCCCAGACACAGAGCCCCCCACCAGTGAGGTGCTTGTGGCCCCCTTCTCACCCCTTGAGTCTCACGTCCCTATCCCAGGCCCGAGGAAGGGAGGGAGGACGAAGGCCACGGGCCACAGAACCTGCTTTCTCTGGCGGATGCTGCACCCAGGCAGGAGGGCAGTCCCCCTCCCAGCACCTGCCAGCATCCCTTTGGGCCAAGGGGGCTCTGCTGGGTCCCTCAGGGCTCGAGGAGAGGTGAATGGGACGGAGCCCAGGGGAGACCGGGACTCAGAAGAATGCCCGGGTTTGGGAAAGCGACCTGGAGAAGGTACCACCTGCAAGAGGGAACAGAGTTGGTGCTGAGGGGAATGGGATAAGCCCCGTCCTGGGGGCTCTTTGGGGCCACGGACCTGGCAGGGCCCCACAGAGTCTCGGGCAGCAGCTGTGGGTGGTCCAGGGGTTGGTGGGGGGCTTCATCAAGTGGCCAAGAGGATGGGGCATTCCAGGATTGGCAGGCGGGGTCCACCTGAACGAGAGTTGGGCGGAGCCCCCCATCAGGCACCCTCCACGGCGGCAGACGCCCCTGGCCACAGCGTGTGCTTAGCCCCCATCACGGGGTACAGGATGCTGGCCCTGGGCCCTGGGGGGCACCTGCAAGAAGCAGGGCCCTGTCCAGGCCCTGGGGCCTCCCTGAGGTCCTGAGTGGCTGGAGAAGCAAGGGTAGCAGGCTGGGGCCTCAGTGTGCAGAGTCATCACAGGTGGGTGTGCAGATGCCCGTGAGACCCTCCTCTCTGGTGCTGGACCCTGCTCTGAGCACAGAGCCCCCACGTGCAGACCCCCCCACACACACAGGCAGCCCCCCGGCAGGCTCAGAAGTTGCTCTGTCTTGGTCCCGAGCTGCCACCCAGGGCCTGCCAGCTATACCCACACCATCTGCCAGGCGCGCAGTGGGAAATCCCTTCCTTCCCGGGCGAGGGAGGGAGGGGCCTCGGGTGGGGCTGCATGCGTGGACTGGGCTGCAGAGCTCAGCCTGGGGCTCTGTGTCCTGCCGACCCCACACAGAGACCCTGCAGGCTCCCCGGCCCCGGGGAGAGCAGCTCGTGGATCTGGGGCACCGTCCTCCTCCCCGGGCCTGTGGTGCCAAGGCCAGGGACCACCAGCTCCCCATGCAGGGTGGGCCTCGCGTGGGAACAGGGCCACGTCCTCCCTCAGGGCTGAGCCCTTCCGAGGAGCTCCGCGTCAGGCCTCCCAGCTACCTACAGAAGGAAGGAATGCAGCCTCTGTTGTTCCGGGCCCCTGGGGTCCGGGCGGCTAACACAGGGCCCAGCAAGGACACGTCCCGCACCCAGCCCTGCAGACTCCCGCCCGACCCCCCGCACACCTCTGAGTCTCCTCCCTCACCCGTCAACCCCGAAGTGGGGTGGCAGGGGGTACCCCTGGGACCTTATGCGTACTAAACCCCCCAGTGCCTCAGTCTTCCTACCCGTGAGTGGGTCTGAGCAGCTGTCCTCTGGGGTGGCCGTGGGGCCCGGATGGGATGGTCCGGCACCTGCAGCTGTGCGGCCCCATGCAGAACCGCGAGGCCACCCACGACCACGCCCTTTCCCCTACACACAACATTCGCATGCACATCCATGCACGCCCATCAGACCACTCAGGGCAGGGACTCGGCCATCCCAAAGGGTGCCGTCCAGCATGGGTAGGGCCAGAGGGGGCACAGATGGGGACCCTTGGAGGTTCGCCCTGCGGGGGCAGGCAGGCAGGGCCACAGAGGCGCTCACCAGCTTTGCTCCGACCTTGTGGCGGCCGGCCGGCGGTCCCTGACCCACGCACAGGCCTCTGTGCCCAGCAGCCTCGAGCCTCTCCCATGCCAGCCTCCCTGTCAGCGCTGCCCGGCTCACGCGGGGCCCCGTGGGTGGGGCACAGAGCCCCCTGACCCGCCTGAGCTGCGGATGCAGGACGGCAGGGCCCAGCCCTGGGGGCAGGCAGGAGTGCAGGGCCCCAGGCTCCCCCTGGCCACCCCCGGCCCCTCCACTCCAGCACACAGAGGCCACCTGCCCTGGGCGGCCTTGGTCACTACAGGCCCCTCAGCAGCGCCCCGCCCTCCGGGAGTCAGGCCGGGGTGTCCACTCCCTTGTGCGGGTATGGGGCGCGGATGGTGTATCGGCCGTCCCTCCGGGCTCACACAGCGCCCCAGCCAGCGACCCTCCCCCTTAGAGGCCTGGGGGGGAGGAAGGGGGGGGCCGCGCCCCCCCCCCCCCCCCCAGCCAGGAGGCCCCCCCGGTCCAGCAGCTCTGAGGCCTCCTTTGCTGGACCCGCCCAGCCCCTCCAGGGCCCTCCCTCCAGGCCACTCTGCGCCCCCAGCTAGAGGGGGGTGACTTCCCCCCCGGCAGAATCCAGAACCCAGCAGCACACAGCCTTTACATACTCCCCTGCCCCTGGAAGAGGAGTGCCGAGAGGCAGAGACGCCGCGGTCTTGTGGGGCTGGCCCCCCCGCCCCCCTGCCGCCCGGGTTCCAGGCAACCAGCCCAGACCGCTGTCTGTCTCTGGGGCTGCTCTCCAAGCTGCAAATGCAGCCAGTTAGGCCTCCCCCCGTGTGCAAGCCCAGCTGGGGAGGCACCCCAACTGGCAGAGGTCCAGGAGCCCATTTCCCGGCTCTCCATGGCCAGCCCACCTGATCGCCACCAGGCACCCTCCCAGCGGACTACCCCACTGAGAACTCAGAGGTGCCCCTCCATCACCGGCAGGCGATCTGGGATGGCTGTCTGCAGGACGCAGCCTGGAGTCCCAAGTGGTGGACTTCCCCTGGCAGAGGAGAGATTCAGGACAGTCCAAGCAGACTTTGCAGCCCCTGAAGGGGGTGTGGGCCACAGGAAAGGAGGGGACACTGGCCATCAGGACAGACCCGAAGGTCCAGCCAGTGCCGAAGGGGCAGCACCCCCAGCTTTGGGAAAGATTGTGGCGACCAGTAAGGTGGGGGGGGGGAGGTTGCCCAGGAGAGACCGGGGCTGCAGATGAGCCTCCGGGCCAAGCTGGCTGACCCCTGGAAGAAGCCGGGTGGGAAGACGCTGCCTGTTCTGCGGCTGCCCCCTCTGACACCTCCTCTCTGGCAGCCAGACAGGCCCAAGGGGGCTCCAGGGGTGCTCGCTGCCAACCTGCGCCCAGTGCAGAGAGGCTGTGGGCAGGAGGGGCTATCCTGGGCCCTACGCAGACCCCTCTGCAACAGCAGCCTGGGCTGAGACAGGGATGCCGTCCCCTGGGTGTGGGCACGCAGAGGAGAGCCAGGCTGCCACGGGTGAACAAGAAGCTCCCCACCCCCCAGAGCTGCACCAGGCTGAGGCTGGAGGCAAGCAGCCCAGAGACATGGAGGGCTGCGGGCACACTTCCTACCCTGTCCACCTCCCACCTCCCCAGAGCCGCAAGGTCTCAGGCTCTCCTTCGAGCCGAGCAGAATCACAAAAAGCTAGCCTCAGAGAATCTGTCATCTGTCCTTATGTCGGCTGTGGGGTTCAGATCTGAGGATCATGGATCTAACCTGGGACATGGTCTGGGGACCCTGGCCCTGCCCTGGGGTCTGGTGTGGGGACCCTGGCCCTGCCCTGGGGTCTGGTCTGGGGATCATGACCCTCCCCTGGG
>NW_025410027.1:0-9502 GCF_002201575.2 Neomonachus schauinslandi
GTTCAGGACAAGATATACTGCTTTGTGGTGATTCATCTGGGGCCTTATTTCCACTTTGTAATTCCAGTGAGTCGACTTCCCATCCTGAAACTCTAACGCCGGTGAGTTCTATATAAGTATCTACTCCTTTTCATCATTTATCCAATTTTTCATATTTATATGAAAATCTATTACATTTCTAAGTCGTAAGTTGTCTTAAGGATATTATAGCCCATCAGAAAGCTGTACTTCCATTTTTTAAGGAGAATAGTGAGCTGGGAGTAGTTATGTGACATATAATAGAGTTATCACACCTAGTTCAGATTTATGAAGTAGTGAGTTTCCTCCTTGCTTCACAGCAGAAGTATATCAATTTCTTATATCTTTTTTCATAGGTAATGAAATTTACCCAGATTGCCTCATTTAGTTAACATATTTGAGTTTTTTTACATGTAAGTAAATTTAAAGCAAAGAAACTATTAGCCTTCTTTCTTCACTGATTTCACTAGTAGACTTTCCATCTTTTTAAATGTTTATTCCTCATGTCTAGTTCCTTATATCTACTTAGTCATGACTGTTTGAGTACTTTAAAATTGTAAGAAAAATCGTGTGGGGGGAGGAGCGGGGGAGAGAGACTCAGTGAATTCATCAAAAGGTCCAATCATTATCTAAATTCCTTCAAATTTTCTTGAATATAAAATCCTCCTCTTCCTCTTATAGTTACTAGAAGACACTTGACAAAAGAAAAGGAAATGCTATTGCCTCTATCACTTGCTCTCATTCCTTACCTATATTTTTTGAAGAAAGGGGGGAAAGTCACTGGATTTGTGTTATTATTTGGAACTCTAAACATTTGTAATTAGAGGTTTTCTCATCATCCTTGTATCTGTAGGAGGGAAGGAGAATCCCGAATATTCCATTTAATGGCAAAAATTACTAATTTCATGCTCAAAGTTGCCATTTCTTAAGAATCAGTCTTTTGCTTTGTCTTCCTTAGTAACTGCTTCAGTAAATGGCATCTTTACAAATTGCTGAAAGAATTCTTTTTTAATGTAAGCTCTACATCCATTGTGGGGCTTGAACTCACCACCCTAAGATCTAGAGTCGCATGCTCAGCTGATGGAGCCAACCAGGTTCCCCTGAAAGAATTTCTTGTATTGGCACTCTTTGCTTTTTAATGATAATAATTTGTTCTACATCTTGTATTCTTTTTCTCTAATTATCACAGAGGTTTAAGTGACCTTTACAAAAAAAAGTTTAAGACTACTTTATTTTTAAAAAAATATTTTATTTATTTATTTGACAGAGAGAGAGAGAGAGACAGTGAGAGCAGGAACACAAGCAGGGGGAGTGGGAGAGGGAGAAGCAGGCTTCCTGCTGAGCAGGGAACCCGATGCGGAGCTCTATCCCAGGATGCCCGGATCATGACCTGAGCCGAAGGCAGACGCTTAACAACTGAGCCACCCAGGCGCCCCAAGACTACTTTAAAACTGCATAATTTCTTTATGGAAGGACTGAAATGGAAACTTGCTTTTCATTGTGTGTTTATTTGAATATTCCAAATGCCATAGCCAGTGTATGCATTATGTATTCACATAGAAAATTTTTAAAAAATCGAAATAGCATAAAAGTGTAACATTCACAAATATGCAACTTTAAAAAACAATCCTTTCAAGATTTAGCAATATTAGGTGAGAAAATCTATTACTGTTGCCTAATTAAAATTATTTTTGTGAGTGAAATTTTAAGGAAAACTTCAGCAAATTTACTATCTGCATAAATTAACCTTATAAAATAATTTCAAAGTGAATAATCCATATGTATTGTACACTGTAGTTACTTCAGAAAATAATGACATATAGAAAAATTTTGAAAGATTATAAAAAGGGAATTAGAATACTTTACATATGTAAAAGGAGAGCAAAATTCTACCAAGAATAAGTTAATTTGATATTAAGAAAAAACAGTGAGGGGCACCTGGTGGCTCAGTCAGCTAAGCCTCCGACTCTTGATCTCAGCTCAGGTCTTGATCTCAGGGTCGTCGGAATTTCAAGCCCCGCATTGAGCTCTACGCTGGGTGTGGAGCCTACTTAAAAAAAGAAAAAGGGGTGCCCGGTGGCTCAGTTAGTTAAGCGACTGCTTTTGGCTCAGGTCATGATTCTGGGGTCCCAGGATAGAGTCCCTCATTGGGCTCCCTGCTCAGCAGAAAGTCTGCTTCTCCCTCTGATCCGCCCCCCCCTCATGCTGTCTCTCTCAATCTCTCTCTCTCAAGTAAATAAATAAAATCTTAAAAAAAAAAAAAGAAAAGAAAGAAAAAATGTCGATTTAACAGTACACTTAATAGAAGTTTCATTCCACTTCATTTTCAACTAACATATCCAGAATGGTAATTGCTTTTGAAATGAGAATGCAAGAAACAGTGAGACAAGTCTACAATTATGGTTAGAAGAGAGTATTTTCTTTTTCAGTCATCTGTAATCAAGTATTATCTCAATGGGTGTAGTGACGGATTAGGACTCTAAGCTCGCTGTTCACCAGCTCTAAGAAAAGCTCAATCAGCTCTCTATCCTATCCCGATGTTAGGATCTGCAACTACACAAAGCCTCACAGATCCCATAAACCGTAGCAAAAGCTGCAACAAAACTCACCCTCTTAACCTGGGGCACTTCGGTTTCTCCTAAGAAAAAAGATCATCATAATTTGAGGGAGGAAAAAAGAACCTAAGGAGTCAATTTGCACAGAAAGCATTCCGGGAAAAAAATATATCCATAATGAAGCAACAATGGCCGCTCCACTGAATCTCCCGCACCGCAAAAGCCTGGTTCTGCTGTGCCTTTTCCTGGGGAGGCTTTGGGAGACCCGGCCAGCCAGATACGCTATTTGGTGCCTGAAGAGACAGAAAAAGACTATATTGTGGGAGAATATCTCCAAGGACCTGGGGCTAGAGCCCCAGGAGCTGGCGGAGCGCGGAGTCCGCATTGTCTCCAGAGGTAGGGCGCAGCTTTTTGCTCTGAACCCCCTAAGCGGCAGTTTGGTCACCGCGGGCAGGATAGACCGAGAGGAGCTCTGTGCTCAGAGCACACAGTGTCTGGTTAACTTTGAAGTCCTGGTGGGGGCGCCTGGGTGGCTCAGTCATTGAGCGTCTGCCTTCAGCTCAGGTCATGATCCCAGGGTCCTGGGATCGAGCCCCACATCGGGTTCCCTGTTCTGCAGGAAACCTGCTTCTCCCTCTCCCACTCCCCCTGCTTGTATTCCCTCTCTTGCTGTGTCTCTCTGTCATATAAATAAATGAAAAAAAAAATCTTTGAAGTCCTGGTGGAAGAGTAAAACTTTACGGAATGGAAGTAGAAGTAACTGATATAAATGACAGTGCGCCAGAATTCCAGGCTGAGAATCTGGAAGTAAAAATTAATGAAATTGCTGCACCTGGAACATGTTATCTGCTCCCAGAGGCTGTTGACCCAGACGTGGGCATGAATTCCTTGCGGAGCTACCAGCTCAGCCACAATCACCACTTCTCCCTGGATGTGCAAACTGGAGGCGACGGAACTCTACACCCAGAGCTGGTGCTGGAGAAGGCCCTGGACCGCGAGGAAGAGGCTGCTCACCACCTGGTCCTCATCGCCTCAGACAGCGGTGACCCGCGTCGCTCCAGCACAGTGCACATCCACGTGACAGTGCTGGATACAAACGACAATGCCCTGGTTTTTGCTCTACCGATTTACCAAGTGAAAGTCCCAGAGAACATGCCCCCGGGCACCCGGCTGCTTACCGTGAGCGCTAGCGACCGGGATGAGGGAGCCAACAGAGAAGTAGCCTATAGATCTGGAAAATTAGTGAAAAGCAGTCTCCGTTATTCCAGCTGAATGAAAATACTGGGGAAATATCAACGGCAGAGAGTCTAGACTATGAAGAATGTGCATTTTATGAAATGGAAATACAAGCTGAAGATGTGGGGACACTTTTGGGGAGGACCAAAGTGCTCATTTCAGTGGAAGATGTGAATGACAATAGACCGGAAGTGATCATTACATCTCTGTTTAGCCCAGTCTTGGAAAATACTCTTCCTGGAACAGTAATTGCCTTCTTGAATGTGCATGACCAAGACTCCGGGAAGAATGGTCAAGTTGTCTGTAACACACCTCATAATTTACCTTTTCAATTGGAAAAGTTAATAGATTATTATAGATTGTTGACAGTCCAAATTCTTGACAGTGGAAGAAACCTCTGAATATAACATCACAGTGACAGCAACATACAGAGGAATGCCACCCCTGTCCACAGAAATTTACATCAACGTACACCCTAGACATCAATGATAACCCAGCTTCTCTGGAAACTCCTACTCAGTCTACCTCCCTGAGAACAACCTTAGAGGCATCTCCATCTTCTTGATGCCAGCCTATGACCCCGACAGGGAGAGAACACCCAGGTGTTATTTACACCTTGGCTGAGGACACTATCCAAGGGTTGCCTCTTTCCTCCTATGTCTCCATCAGCTCTGACACTGGTCTGGTATATGTTCTGTGCTCCTCTGGCTTTGAGCAGTTTCATGATCTTCAAATGCAGGTGAGGGCAAGCTATAGTGGGAACCAACTGCTCAGCAGCAATGTGTCACTGAACTTGCTTGTGCTGGATCAGAAGGACAGTGTGCCAGAAATCCTGTACCCCACTCCCTCCCACTGATGTTTCCACTGGTGTGCACTCTGCCGAACCTGGCTACCTGGTCACCAAGGTGGTGGCTGTAGACAGAGACTCAGGTCAGATTGCCTGGCTGTCCTACCACCTGCTCAAAGCCAGTGAGCCTGGGCTCTTCTCAGTGCAGGCCCTGCTAGACAGAGACAGGCTCCAGCAGAGCCTGGTGGTGGTGGTGGTCCAGGACCACGGCCAGCCCCCTCTCTCGTCCATTGTCACACTCACTGTGGCCTTGGCTGACAGCATTCCAGATGTGCTGGCTGACCTCAACAATCTGGAGGTCCCCGCATACCCAGAGACCTCAGACCCCACCTAATACTTTGTGGTGGCAGTGGCTGCAGTCTCCTGCATCTTCCTCACCATTGTCGTTGTGTTGCTGGTGCTCAGGTTGTGGTGTCGGCACACCTCACATCTACTCCAGGCTGTGGGGATTGGATTAGCTGGTGTGCCTACTTCTCACTCCGTGGGTGTTGACAGGGTGTGGGCTTTTCTGCAGACTTAGTCCCAGGAAGCCTCACTCACGGCGGACTCCTGGGAGAGTCATGTGATCTTTCCCCAGCCCAAGTATGCCAACGTGCTGATTAGCCAGGAGCGCTGTCCGAAAAATGACCCTTTGTGTGTTTCAGATGATTCTAGGTTTCCTATAGAAAACCTATAGGAAACTTTGGTTCCAGTGAGTTCCATTTTTCCCTTATTTTCTATTATAACTGTTTTTTAAGGTTTGCACTTAAGGTGTGATACACTGATGTTAACGTATTTGACACCATTCAAGTTTTCGCTGGGCCTAATTATTGCTCTAACATTATAGGAGGCATTTATTGGTTACATCACTGATATAATTTTCACTTTCTCATGATCAAATTAACCTATGGTCAATGGAAACCTTCATGGGCTGCTCTCATTATTGAGCATTGATATGGGTATTTGGGTGTGTTTGCTTGGTTATCAGTTCACAACTAATCCTTAGGGGTGGTTTTCCATTCCTGAAATTTATTATTGTTATCTTCAGTGGCCCCATTGTGAACTTCTTACATACTGCTACAACATAACTACATCTGATACTGATTTTGTAAAGGTAAATTAATGACAAAACACATCTGTTCTTCTTGAAGAAACTAAAAGCCCAGACTTTTCTGCTTCTGCTTTTCTGTTTCTATGATAGGACAACACCCCTTTGAGGTTATGTTTTTCAGATCACATGTTTGTAGAGGTTGTTTGAATTTAAAGATCACTGTTGAGGAAGAATGACACTTCACTTAAAGGGGTTTCTAAGAATGAACACTGAGAGAGGACAAAACAAGGGAGATAAAAATTATTCCTCAACTGTCTGTTTTTTATGGCTCAATTCTCCAATCTACAGGCTAGAAATAAATAAGGGAGACAATTTAGGAAAATATTCTCAGGACCTGCTGGACAAGGTTCTAAAAATATTTTACTGGCTTTTAGCTATAAGGAAAACAATATTTTATTTGATTTTAAACATAGTGTCATTTCAAGTAAAAAATGACATTCCAGGAGACTTTTTTTTTTATTATTTATTTTTTGAGAGAGAGAGTGAAGAGGGGAGGGACAGGGAGGGGGGAGAGGATCTTAAGCAGACTCTGCACTCAGTGCGGAGCCTGAAGGGGGTCTGGATATCATGACACTGAGATCATGACCTGAGCCGAAATCAAGAGTTGGAGGCTTAACCAACTGAGCCACCCAAGCACCCCTCCAGGAGAATTTAAAAATAAGCTTTGAAGTTGACTCAAAATTCTATTCTAAACACGCTGGCTATAGGGTTAACAAGTCTGGAAAGCCATTATGACATACAGACATAATTATTTCAAATACTCTATTCCTAAGCTAGTAAGAAAAAAATGAAAGCATCCTTCAGGGTCATTTTTTTTTTTAAAGATTTTATTTATTTGACAGAGAGAGAGAGAGATAGCGAGAGCAGGAACACAAGCAGTGGGAGAGGGAGAAGCAGGCTTCCCGTGGAGCAGGGAGCCCGATGTGGGACTCAATCCCAGGACTCTGGAATAATGACCTGAGCCGAAGGCAGCTGCTTAACGACTGAGCCACCCAGGCGCCCCCAGGGTCATATTTTTAACTGTGCATTTGGGAAACTGTCACTTGAAGTTTCTGCCTGGGGAATAACCATTGGTACTTAGTATTCATAAATATTAAATATGTGTTAATTTGGGAAAAGATAACAGATATTGATGAAGGCTTGTATATCATGATAGGTTACTACTTTTCTCTACCATTAATAATATCACTTGCAAGCTCACTGCATGGATAACTGGGCAGAGTGGGGAAAACGCTGAATTCTACTTTTCTCAAATGAGATAGGACTTTTACACTGGTAGCATTTTATATAACAAAATAGGATAAAATCTTTGCTTATCTTAATGTTTCATCTTAAGAGTTAAAATATCTTGGATTTGCTTCAAAATAATGAGGGGGTACAATATATATGTTGAATGAAGATGGCCTTGTGTTGATCGTTATTGCCATTGGGTGATGAGTATATGAAGATTCAATAATAATACTCTCTACTTTTGAATAAGTTTGAAATTTTTGCATAATAAATTTCCTTAAAACACTAAGTACTACAACTGTAAAACTTTAGTAAAACTAAAATTTCGGGCTCTTATATAAGTGCATTTTCAAATAGCAATGTATACATATTCTACATATATAGAGAAAAAATATCATTATATATATATTTCTCTATGTATACAATTGGCCTCCAAGTCCTCTCTATTGCAGTGACAGCCACTGACTAGGATGAGGGGGTCAATGCAGAAGTAAACTACTACTTCAGGAGCACTTCTCAGAGTACAGGGAATTTATAGAAATTTATATAGGAGTTTCGAAGAGCAATATTTATATTCTAGAGATAATCTAGAGAAAAATTGGATTCAAGAGGAAAACAGGGGCGCCTGGGTGGCTCAGTCGTTACGCGTCTGCCTTCAGCTCAGGTCATGATCACAGGGTCCTGGGATCGAGCCCCGCATCGGGCTCCCTGCTCCGTGGGAAGCCTGCTTCTCCCTCTCCCACTCCCCCTGCTTGTGTTCCCTCTCTCGCTGTGTCTCTCACTGTCAAATAAATAAATAAAATCTTTAAAAAAAAAAAAAAAAAAGAGGAAAACATCAGACTGCGGTACCACACGGGGCCTCTGGGCGCCGCTGTCGGCCAGTACAGGGCAAGTGCTGTCGCCCGGGATTCCTCAGCCTCTAGCCTGGGTTTTCCTGCTCAGTCACCAACACAAACGGAAGGAAACCCGCTCACACACTGAGGCTCCTGGCCGCGCAGGCTTTGCCCAACATACACAGATTTCCAGCTCCGCCTGTCATGGTCGGAATGTTCTTCCAGTGATCCCGTGGATTGCAGTTTCTTCAGCTTTCCGGAAAGACTAGGACCCAGCGAGAACTAGAGCGCGCTATGGGAGGGAGCTGCGCTCAGAGGCGCCCCGCCGGCAGGCTGCAGGTACTGTTTCCCTTCCTGCTACCTTTGTTCTACTCGGCGCTCTGCGAGCCGATCCGCTACTCCATTCCCGAGGAACTGGCCAAGGGCTCGGTGGTGGGGAATCTCGCCAAGGATCTCGGGCTCAGCGTCCTGGATGTGTCGGCTCGGAAGCTGCGAGTTAGCACAGAGAAGCTGCTTTTCAACGTAGATGCGGAGAGCGGGGACTTACTGGTGAAGGACCGAATAGACCGTGAGCAGATATGCAAAGAGAGAAGAAGATGTGAGTTGCAGTTGGAAGCCGTGGTGGAAAATCCTTTAAATATTTTTCATATCATTGTGGTTGTTGAGGATATTAATGACCATGCCCCTCAATTCCATAAAGATGAAATAAATTTAGAAATCAGTGAATCTGTATCCGAAGGTGCACGAATATCCCTTGACCCTGCCACCGACCCCGATATAAACATGAACTCAGTTAAAGATTATCAGATAAATCCTAACCCTTATTTCTCATTAATGATTAGAGTTAATTCCGATGGTGGTAAATACCCAGAGTTATCTTTGGAGAAGCTCCTAGACCGCGAAGAGCAGCGTTCTCATCGCTTGATACTGACTGCCTTGGACGGGGGAGACCCACCACGAAGTGCCACCACTCGAATAGAAATCTTTGTCAGGGATGCCAATGACAACTTCCCGGTGTTCAGCAAAGATGAATATAGAGTCAGTGTTAGTGAAAATCTGCCCCCCGGATCCTCCGTGTTGCAGGTGACAGCCACTGACAAAGACGAAGGGGTCAATGCAGAAGTAAACTACTACTTCAGGAGTACTGCTCAGAGTACAAGGCACATGTTCTCACTGGATGAGAAGACAGGTATGATTAAGAATAACCAGTCATTGGATTTTGAGGATACAGAAAGATACACCATGGAAGTGGAAGCAAGGGATGGAGGTGGTCTCTCTACCCAATGTAAAGTAATCATAGAAATCCTAGATGAAAACGACAACAACCCCGAAATAATCATCACTTCTCTCTCTGATGAAATTTTGGAGGATACTCTTCCAGGAATGGTGGTGGTTCTCTTCAAAACACGGGACAAGGATTTCGGAGAAAATGGAGAAGTTGTCTGTAACATAAGAAGGGATATTCCTTTCAAGATTTATTCCTCTTCTAAGAATTACTACAAGCTGGTGACATATGGACCCCTAGACCGAGAACAGACTCCGGAATACAATGTCACCATAACAGCCACCGACAGGGGCAAGCCGCCTCTCTCCTCCAGCACTACCATCACCCTGCACATCACCGACGTCAACGACAACGCGCCGGCTTTCCACCAGGCCTCTTACGTGGTTCACGTGGCCGAGAACAATCCCC
>NW_025410028.1:0-9501 GCF_002201575.2 Neomonachus schauinslandi
ACTACCCTCAAAGAGCAAAAGTCATTCTCAGCTCTCTGTGATGCCCTGTCCAGCTGGGAATTGCCCCTCCAGCAGCCCAGATGAAAAACAGACAGTGTCCAATGAACTACAAGTCTACTCTGCCAGGCTGCTAAGTCAACCAAGACTACAGCACAGTCCCAAACTGTAAACACCTCTGCAGACGGGTCCTTGCTCTCAGTGCGCCAGGCAAGAAAACTATTCTTAGAACACTGTCAGCAGTTGGGGGAAAATATTTGTCTATGTATGTATATACTATGGCAGAGGCGGGGGGGGGGGGGCTTTGATTCTCAAATTATGTGCCAACAAATTGGCACAAAATCCCTTAATAAGCAGGTGGCACTGGCTAGATTCCTCTGCAGGACTGTGGTCATGCAAACCAAGCCCCCAAGAGGATTCAAGAGACAGTCCTAAAATCCTGTGGGAAAAGTCTTCTCCATAGTAAATACAAACCTACATGAACTAGAACCATGGCCAATGACGGCAAACTCTTCCAAGGGCAACAGAAAAAAATATTAAGAAATTAAAAGAGTCTTTTAAAACAAGGGAGGAAGGTAGTTACAACTGCATTACAGCAAATCCTAACTGGCATTTACAGTCTTAGCCCTAATTCCCAACAGTGTGTTCAATGTCAATTGCAAAGTGAAGCTCTTAAAAGAATTAAGCTTTCAAAGATCATGAGGAATTTACCCGTGTTTTAAAAATTACTGCTTTGCAAGGGCCATCAAATGGCATTCAAGGGTTGATAGGAAACCAAATATTATAATTCAATAAATGTGCATGGGATGGGCAATATTCAGATCCACTCATTTGTCTATGTAATGACTCAAATTTGACATTATGATCCTTTACTAAACATAAAGAATATTGCAAGAGAACTGCGCAGAGTGCAAAGACAGATGTACAAATGACAGTAAATTCAATATAAGTACTAGAAAGAACTAAATAGTCACATACAAAATGCAGAACATGGCTTGATGCAACGCCAGTTTCTCAGAGCAGACTCTACAGAACATTCCTTGTTAATTCAAAGCTCAGTCCAGAAGCTCCAGGGGAGATACAAATGGAAGAATATCTTTCTTGGCTAGCCTAACAAGTGGAAAGGGCCATTTTAAAGGGAAGTTTCCTAATACTAGCCATAAAGGAA
This sequence comes from Neomonachus schauinslandi, assembly GCF_002201575.2. Classification (NCBI taxonomy): domain Eukaryota; kingdom Metazoa; phylum Chordata; class Mammalia; order Carnivora; family Phocidae; genus Neomonachus; species Neomonachus schauinslandi. The sequence continues at coordinate 1,166 of NW_025410028.1, forward strand.
GGCACCAACCTCCATGCCAGCCACGGGACCCATATATTTTTAAGGACCAAGGCTGCGGACCATCTCTACCCACCCCTACTGCAAGAAACTTAATTATAGTAGCTCTAGGAATCAACATCCTGTAACAGCTTATCTCACCTCACAGCCTACAATGCCTAGCACATAGTAGGTCATCAATGAGTATTTATCACAATAATTAATTAACATTGTAGAAAGCAGCACTGTACCATAAGTGGGGCCTGGGGATAAGAAGCTGCCAAAGTAATTGCAAAGAAAGAGAAGGTAATAGATGGGACACAGAGAAAGAGAAAAGAAGCAAATCAAAATTATCCAATTTTAGCTAATTAAAAGACTCTTTGGGGAAAACAAAAATTAAGCTAGTTTATGGGGCCAATGCCACTCAGCAATCATTCCCGTGCCCGGCTAGGAGCAAGGAAGCCCTGCTTGCTTTAAAGAGTTTCTCGCTGTTCTGACCGGCGGCACGGTGCCCCGCCAGCTAAACCGGGAACCAGGGCACTGACTGACGCGCCTTCTCCAGGTGCCACCCACCCACCACGCGTCCGTGTCGTCCTCCTGAAAAATCTCTGCCTCAACGAGAAGCCTCTTCCTTTTGCAATTAAAATAAAAGTTTTGAAACAAGCAAATGCCCTCTCCGCCACCACAGCGAATTAACCTGAACCGAGCCCACTGTCTTCCAGCCGCGTACTTACGGGGCGCGCCCTCAACGCCACCCCGGGCGGCGCACCGGGCAGGGGTCCCAGGGAAGCCTCCTCGCCACTGTGCAAAGCGGACCCCACAACAAAGGCAAGTGCTGAGCCCGGGCTGGGTGCTCGTCGTTTCCTGTTTATTCCACCATCAGAGTCAAAGAGAAATTCAACACACGCCTGCTTCCTCCGGGGCTCAGAGACCCAGCCTAAGTGTAACAGCAGCCGCCCGAGACAATCGACTTCCCAGCCAATGCCGGGAGCTCCGGGCGGCCCCGCGACCGACGTCAACGCGCGCAGGGGGACCCGGGCAGACGCCTGGTGAGGCGGGCCCCAGGGGCGCGAGACGCGGGGTGCCGGGGTGCCGGGGTGCGGAGCCGCGGGCTGCGGGGTGTCCAGCAGCGGGATGCAGGGCTCAGGGTACGGCCCGCTCCCGCCCCTTTTCCTTCCCGCAAACTCCCCAGCAAGGTCCTGCACAATCTTCCCGCTTCCCGCTGACCTCCAGTCCCCCCCCGCCTGCAGTGGTTCGCTGACAGGCCCAAGGGAACCGAGACCTCAGTTTGGGCAGTTACCGCGGCGCTTACCCCGGCCTCCCGGCGGTGCAGAATAAGTCCTGCAACCAAAGGACACCCCGCACCGGGCACCGAGAAATAGGTCGGCAGTGTTCCTCCAGCAAAGCACACAAGCAGAGGCGGCGGGGCCTCGGTTCGGGAGTGCCGGGTCGCCCTCCCCACACCCGCCCCGGGCGAGCGCCCCAGGACGCCGCCGTGCCCACGGGCTACACTGTCTCAAACCTCGAGAACTCGTCTCCGGGGGACTCGCCGATCTGGGGAGGACTCACGGGGCTGGGCAGCTCCCTCCGGCCCCCGCCGACGGCGCAGGCTCGCGGACGTCCCGTTCCCGGAGCGTCCTGTCCCCGCGTCCTCCGCCCCCTGCCCTCCCCAACACCCTCCTCCCGGCCACCACCACCCCACCCCCCCACCCCCCGCCCCAGCGCAGCGCTGAACTTGGGCTAGACGCCGAGACCGCAACAGCCACCTCGGGTCTGCACTCACCTGCGGCCGTCCCTCCGGAGCGGAGGCGGGGTACCGCCCGCAGTGCGGCCCGCCGGGCCACCGGCCCTGCTGGCCGCGGGGGACGGGCGCAGGATGCGGGGCCGCCGCGGCGGGGGCCGCGCAGCGGGTCGGCGGGGAGCGCGGCGCGGTGCGCCGGGTCTCTTTAAGAGCCGGGGACTTTACCCCCGGGCCTCCCCCGCGCTCCCCGCCCCCCTTTCACTTTCCCAGGGACTCGCAGCCTGTCTGGCGGCGGCGGCGGCAGCTCCTCCCCGGCTCGCAGGGGATCCCCGGCCGGCCGCGGCGGCGCGCGGGGCGGGCAGGGCCAGCCGCACTCGCCTGCCTGTCCCGCCGGGCCCGGCCCGCAGCCTCCGGGAGGGGGGCGGGGGAGGAGGGAGACGGTGCGGCAGCCGCCGAGGGAGGTGTCCCGCCTCCCGTCGCCGGAGGGGGGAGTGTTCCGCCTCCCGCCGCCGTCTGTCTCCAGCCGTAACTGTGCTCGCCGAGGCTGTGTCTGTTTCCAACTCCTCCAGTCTCTCCTCCCTCCCCATCCCCCTCCGCGGCGGGGACCCGGCGGGCGGCCAGGCCGCGGGGGCGGCGGGGGCCGCCGTGCTGTCGGCGGGTGGGCCGGTCTCGACCCCGAGTGCACGAGCCGCACCAACCTCTGCAGGCTGCGTGCACGGAGCTGGGGGCGTGTGGGCGCCGAGGCCGCGGGACCCCAAGGCTCGGCGGGGCCGGCCGGCTCTGCACACGGCAGCGGGCTCGGGCCTCGTGGGGCGCGCGCCCACCGCCGGCCGGACAGGGAACTCCAAGTGCCGAGAGACGGCTGGCTGGCGCGCCGGGAGGAGCCGGCTTGCCCCGGCTGGCTAAGGACGGTCTCGGGAGAGCAGGCCGACTTGTTCCGTGCGCCAGTTACCTCGCGGGCTACGTGCGCCCAATGGGCAGCGGGCCTTTGGGCGCCAGTCCCGAGACACACGGTAGGGCTGCAGAACACGTAGCGGGGCCGATGAATCCTCCCTGGGCCAGCCCCACCGGGCTCCTCCTGACCCCATGCGGTCACCCCCTTAAGGATTCCCAAAGGGCAATGGCTCCTTACTGGAAAGTCAGCTGGATTCTTCCTGTTACAACCCTTTCCCCTTGAAGGACCTACATCTCTCTTCCTCTGAAGGCCCTTTAGGACTTGAACTCCGCCTGAGTGCAGACAATATGCATCTTGTCCTCCAGAAGTAATAGCATTGACAGCCAAGGAGTTTGGGTACTGCCCTAGCATATGGCATTTTAACCCAATTTTATTACAGTCGCCAAAATTAGATAATTCCCCTCTGCCCAAATTAAACCCCCTGCAGACATACCAAAATACACTAACCTGGGGTTTCAGGCAGGATCTGTGAGAGGTGCAGCTAATTAAATTCATTTTCAACTTCCCATGATGTCAGAGAAGAGAATCTTTTGAAACCTATGAATAATTTGTCGGTAACATTTTAGTTAGTGAAATGTTGGCTTAATTCAGCTTTCTTTAAAGAGCTCTCCGCTCTCTTCTACTATCATGGTGATTGTTACATAGAATTTGATCAGTCCTCATATGTAATGTAATAGCTACCATTTATTGTGTCAAGCCCCCTACTAAGTAGATTGTCTTAGTTAATACTCAGAATAACTGGGGCAGCCAATACTTTCCCATTTTACAGATGAGAAAGTTGAGGCTATAAAAGATTTAGTAACTTGTCCCCAGACCACCAAGAGATGTGTTTAAAATTCCTAACTGGCTGCATATAAAGTGGGGATTGAACCATACTGCCACCTACCTACAGTAGCTTTGACCTCCAGTTCAGTTAAGCTCAGCCCCAGCAACAATGGATAGCATCTGTTCTAGGCCAGGCACTGCACCAGCACCAGTTGAGAATGCCCAGGTCCCAGGCTAACAGAGGAGCATTTAGACTACAAAGACAACTTTAAATCTGGCTGCTAGGGTAAACTTTTATTAAGTGAGCAGTGAGCTAATTGTTTAATACAGGTTATTGGAAGGTGACAAGCATATACTTATTCGTTTATATTTCATGTACATGAATGCATACCACACAAATAGCAACTCAGATGCTATGCGGTTGAAGGAACTGTGTTCTTGCCCTCTTGGGGCAGAAAGAGAAATGACTTTTTCCTTCTAAACGAGAAACTGCCCATGGACAATGAAAAAGAAATGCTTTTTTCTAAGACCACAAAACAATTTATTCTTCTATTTCCACTGTGCACGATTTCCTTGTACAAGATTTACCCTTTTAAATCAAGAGCTGGGTTTTAAAATCTTAACCTCAATTTTATCATTTATGATGAGTCTTAATCTTGCTTTGACTTTCCTCGTCTTCTTTAATTCATAACTAGAAACTGCAGGTCTCTATCTCTATTTCTAGAAAATAGCCATGGAAGGAACCTATCCCTGTATTTTTCACTTGGTCCTCCCTGTATTTGTTTTCCATTTTAGCTGTTCCCTCTCATACCCCTACATACACACACACACATATGGCAATGGGAGAGTTGGAGGCATTTAGATATATGTTTGATCTCTGTAAAATTCAACATAATTATGTGTCAGCTTTACCCTGCCCATTAGTAATCTACCACATACCCTCCAAGGACTCACAATGCAGCTCAGAAGACCAGGACTTACTTTTGCTCAAAATGGTGGAGAATGTGTATTCCCATTACACAGAACTATGCCTGACCCTCCCTAAGGACTCAAGAGATATCTGGGGAATACATGGAGCCTACTATTGGGATAGACAAGTAAATAATATTGAGGTAGAATATCACTAAATTGGGTGAAAATCAACCGAAATCTGGTTTCAAGGAGTGGGACATGAGAAAAATTCTTTCTCAGTATAAATCCATTACGGTTTACCTGGTATTGATTACCAACAATACTTACTCCATAGAAGATTGGTCATTTAAGGAGACAAAAATAGAAAGGGCAAACATGAGTGTAGAGGCTGCTTTTAGGCAAACGGGCTTGAGCAATGGAGTACAGAAAGGGCCCTCAGCACCCACCTGGCTGACTACACACAGGTCCATCAGGTGACCTCCAGCTCAAAAGATCCATAAGCCCTAACTAACCAATGGGCTACTTACAACCAGGCACAATTACCAAAAAAGGGAAAATTCCATACTTCACCATACCTTCTCATCTGCCCCCTTTACAAACAGTCCTCCACCCTTGGGGCACCTAGGTGGCTCAGTTGGTTAAGTGCCTGACTCTTGATTTTCGGCTCACATCATGATCTCAGGTTTGTGAGATCCAGCCTGCTTAAGATTATCTCTCTCCTTCCACCTCTGCCCATCCACCCCCAGAAAAAACAGCCCCCACCCACTGCCTCCTTGCAGACAGCCACTCCTCTGCTGTCCTACCCAACACTCTCTTGCAGTATATTCAATAAATTCCTATCTCTTTTGTTCTGCCTCAGGTGAATTCTTTCAGGGCCAGTGTCACTGGCTTCTACCCCATCATTGCCCCACATTTGGAAGCCCCCATCCCATCAGGAGAGACACCACATTTAGAAACCACAATGAACAGATATTGAAAAAAAAAAAGATTCTGAGGGCCCCAACTGACCACAAAATACATGTGAATCAGAGAACATAATTGTTACTCTGATCTCATGCATAACATTTAGATTAAACTTAAGCTATCCAAAATGATCCTTACTATTCTTTGTACTTTTTAATTTTTAAATAAGAAACAGAGAGGAGGAAGTAAGAAAAGAAGCTTGCATTGCAGGTTCTGCTGGGGAAGTGAGAGTCCCAGTCTGGATAAATACTTATGACCCGAATCCATGGATGAGCTCAGCTCCAGGAGACAAGGATCTGTCCCGTATTTCTTGATGATGTCATAGGCATGTTTCATCATGTTACTCTGCACCATCAGACTGTCTCAGAGTTCAGTCTGTAAACCAGAGATAATAATTCCTACCTCATGCGGTCTGTTGTGAGGTTGGCCATGTCCCCATCTACATACATATTACCCTCTCTGAGATCCTGCTGTCCCCACTGCTCCAGAAACCACGATTTTTACTCCTCTATGGGTGTAGGTTTTGTATGGGAGGAAAAATAATTTCCCTCTACCCTTCTAGGTTCTTGGCTAAGACACTTTTGTGATAAAAAGATTAACGAGAGAACATACCAACCCCCCATGTACATGGGAGAGACCCAAGAAAACTGAGTAACTCTCTGAAATGGCCCAAGCCATGCCCTTAAAAAACATCTCCAGATAAAAACAAAAGACGTAGGTAGGGGGAGACCAGTTATGGGAGGTAACCAGGAAAAGCACAGTAAACAAGGGTAGGGTTCTTATGCATATTTAAGTCCTTGCCTTCTTCATTGAGAACAGTTTTTGGAGACTCAGAGTCACCCTTCTCTTCATAGTACAGAGAGGGAGACACCCTTACAAATGGAGATTTCTGTTACACATGTAAATGTCTCCTACAAAAGGGTAACTTCGGCTTGGTTTTCAGAGCTTCTCTCATGCCTGCTGTTTTTAAAAAAAATAATCAGCCTAAAATAATCCTTATTCCAAAGAGGCATATTTGGGGGTAGTATATTCTGCTCCCCTTCAGTTTAAAATCACAAAAGACAGAAAGGAAAATGTTTTGCAGGCAACTTCTGCTTTCAGCCTTGCTGCAATACTCTTCCTGGGAAAAAACAAAAACAGTATCTGTTCTTTCTCCATAAAGGGAAGGAAAAGGAAAAATACATGAAGAAAAAAAACATAAATGATTACTTCAAAGATTACCCATCCGGGGGAACCTGGGTGGCTCAGTCGTTAAGCATCTGCCTTCAGCTCAGGTCGTGATCCCAGGGTCCTGGGATCAAGCCCTGCATCAGGCTCCCCACTCAGCGGGAAGCCTGCTTCTCCCTCTCCCACTCCCCCTGCTTGTGTTCCCTCTCTTGCTGTGTCTCTCTCTGTCAAATAAATAAATAAAATATTTTAAAATAAAATTAAAAAAACAAAGATTACCCATTCAAACATATTTATGTATGCTATCTATACATCAGTTACCAAAAATGATGGAACAATGGGGCACCTGGCTGGCTCATTCGGTGGAGCATGCGACTCTTAAATCTCAGGGGGTTGACAGTTCAAGCCCCACGTTGGGTGTAGAGATTACTTTAAAAAACAAAATAAAATCTTAAAAAAAAAATGATGGAACAATTCCCAGGCAATTACACGTGTAGTTTCAAATCATTTACAACTATGTAAGTATAGCAAAATCCCCTCAGTCGGTTAAGGTCACAGCAGCTCACAGCTTCTGCCTCTGCTTCTGCCTCTTCTAGTGCCCACGTGGCCCCCAGTAACCCACATGGGGGCAGGGTATCTCAGGGCTCACTGATACCTCCCTGGGCTTTAGGGATGTGATGCATGTCCAAAATCTGGGTGTAAAGTAGCTGCCGCAACCCCACCTTATTCCATTGCTTTCCTGACACCTCGTCCAGGGAGCTCCCTACTAGGGTATTAACTATCAAGTTCAGGACATAGCATAGTACCTGGCCCAAAATGTATTCCATAAATATTAGCTTCCTTTAGTCCTTTTCCTTGCCAGCAAAGACAAGTTCTCTGGTGATTTTGTACCCTGACAATTTAGCCATGCTAGATCCATGCTTCCCAGAATTCCCCTCCCATGGGGTTCCAGTTTGAAAGAAATTTCTAGGCCTAAGATGGAGCCACTCCTGCCCTGAGTGCCCCATCAACAAACGGGAAACTTAGATAACTTTCATCTCCCTGACCTGAAATGCAGTATATCCAGTCAGCCAGTCCTCAACTGCCAAGCCAACACTGGGCCTTCTCACCCCAAACAAGCCAGTCAAGTATTTCCCATTTGTTTCTTCCTTCTTCTTTATGTTTTACCCTACAAAATCTTCTTGCCTTTGCCCCATTTTGCAGTTCTCCAAAATGAAACTATCTGTTTCATGAAATGTTAAAGTTTGTTTGTATCACCTAAATTGCCTTTCTTAATCTTTTTTTTTTTTTAAATACAGGTTAGGGATGTGGGGAGCCTGGGTGACTTAGTCAGTTAAGGGTCCAACTCAACCTGTAATGAAATAGCACACCCACTGTAATGGCAAAAATTAGAAGACTGACAATTTGAAATGTTCACAAGGATGTGAAACAACTAGAACTTGCATACCTAGCATTTCCACTCCCAAGAGAGCACAGGAAAAAAGTGTTCACATGTCTGCCAAAATGTAAGTACAAGAATGTTCATACCAGTTTATTCATTAATATTAAAAAGAAAAGGACTGAAACAACCCAAATGTCATCAGTGGATAAATAATAAATGAATCATGGTAAATTCATATAATGGAAGACCACACAGCAGTTTAAAAAATTTAAAATTGCAGGGTAGGAGTTAAGATGGCAGGGGAGTAGGGGACCCTAAGTTCATCTGGTCCCTCAAATACAGCTAGATAGTTATCAAACCATTTTGAACACCTCCAAAATCAATCAGAGACTTGAGAAAAGAAAAACTGCAATTCTACAAATAGAAAAGCTTTTGGAAGGTAGGAGGTGCAGAGACTTGAATCCGGGGTGATATAC
>NW_025410029.1:0-1629 GCF_002201575.2 Neomonachus schauinslandi
AGTGCAACCATATTTTATTATAAATAACATAAATATCCTCATGCAACTTCTAGAGACAAAATTTTTTCCTTTTCTCCTAAGTAGTATAATATGATCTTAACAAAAGCTATGAATCAAGACATAGTCTTTTAAATACAAAAAATAATAGAACTAGCACTTAAAGTAGCAACCTGACAACTTACAGAGAATATTGTAAACATATCATGCCTCATTAGTTTGGTTATGTCTCATTTGGTGTCACTCATCTTATTCTTATTCAATAGAGCAAGTGCTTGTACATATTTGTGTATTTAATATATTTTTCTGTGATGTGCATCTCGCTATGAGTGGATGAAAGGCAAACCAATGATATCATTACTAAGTGATCTGAAAATCATAGAAAATTCTAAAAATCATAAACCTTACAATGAAAGATGCTTCTTTCTAAAAGATATTTTGGACATCTTAAAGACAAACCAGTTGCATTAAAGTCCTTTAACAAGGCTACCAATTAATCTTGATTTTGCTTCATTTTTAAAGAATGTGGATATGTAGGATTTGGCTTTTAGTGGTAAATTCACAATCAGGGCAGCACATACACATCCCCATTCATCCACACACAGAGATTAGATTATGGAGACTACAAACTTGGGGCCCATGGATTTTGTTTGGCCTGCACATTATTATAATATTTTTAATTGGTTGTGAGCCTATAGATATAGGGAGATTTTACACAAAAAATACATATTTCTATCTTTTCTTGCAAAAAATCAGAAGAATGGGCGGTACTGGACTCTCACCATCTCATTTTACCAGTGAGGCAGGAACAGATTCAGATAAACATATATCCTCCAGTTTGCTATATTCTCCACTGTTCCCAATAATAGCCCTCTCTCTAGCTCTAGACTTCTTCATTCATTTCTATTACCTGTCTGATAATCTTTACTGTCTTCCTTATTTCAGTGTTAATCTTTCAGTTATGGTGTTTTGCATCTCCTTTTTTTTCTCCCCACTTAGGTCTTGCTGGAAATAGTGATAACCGGCCAACATTAATCTAGAGTAGGTTAAACAAACACTGCTCTAAGGACACCACTAACTACAACCAGCAAGTGTAGCTGTGTAGCGCTAGGTGCAGAGACAAAAAGACAGATAGACAGGATAACAGACAGCCCATCACCAGGTAATCAGAGAGATTGAAAATCATCTCTTTGGTCAAGTCTTGAAGTTTAGGAGGCTAAGAGTTAGAATAAAGCGGAATGACAGACTGCACCATTGTAGAAAGGACCGTTTGCCATGCATTGGGAGTTTAAGTAATATTCAAACATACAGATAACACTATTAGAAATATCAACATCAAATAGAAAATTGTCTATGTGTAACTTCACAGTTGGACTGATGGATCAAATTTCTTATCTCTACTCCTACTGTGTTAAGAATCATGGAGGGGAGGGGCGCCTGGGTGGCTCAGTTGGTTAAGCGACTGCCTTCGGCTCAGGTCATGATCCTGGAGTCCCGGGATCGAGTCCCGCAATCGGGCTCCCTGCTCGGCAGGGAGTCTGCTTCTCCCTCTGACCCTCCTCCCTCTCATGCTCTCTGTCTCTCATTCTCTCTGTCTCAAATAAATAAATAAAATCTTTAAAAAAAAAAAAA
>NW_025410029.1:1639-9499 GCF_002201575.2 Neomonachus schauinslandi
TAAACTCTAGTCCCAGATGCCATAATCTGTTGTATGGCAATTGATTCCTGTCTTTCTGCTTCCATTTTTGCTTCCCTACCGTCTCTATTCTCCATAAGTAGCCAGAGTCATTGCTTTTAAATTAAAGTCAGCTAATGTCACTCTCATCCTTAAAAATCTCGATCATATTTTGAATAAAATCTCAACGTTTTTCTTGATTTTTATTTATTTTTTTAAATAAGCTCTATGCCCAATATGGGGCTTCAACTCATAACCCTGAGAACAAGAGTCACATGCTCTACCAACGGAGCTAGCCAGGTGCCCCCAAATCTCAACTTCTTATTTGGTTTGACAAACTCTAAATAGTATGGCTCCTGCCCACCTCTATGACCCCTTCTCCTACAACTGACCACTGTCCCCACCCCACTCTGTTCCAGCCTCTTAGCTTTCCTTCTGTTCCTGGAACATATTAAGCTTTTTTCTATCTAGAACCTTTACACCTGCTGTTTCTCTGGTCCTAGTGCTCTTCCCACAAGCTTCACATGGCTCTTTCTTTCTTGTCATTAAAATCTTAGCTTAAATGTAGCCTCCTAAGAGAAGTCTTCCCTGATAAGCCCACATAATTTAGTTACACAATCACTGTCTATCATATTAACATATTTTAGTTCTCTGCATAACACCATTTTCAGACTTTCTTTCTTTGTTGATTATAAGCTCCATAATACCAGTAAGCTTGTTTGTCTTATTCTTAGCTACATCCCAAATGCCTAGAAGAGGTCCTGGCATTGTAGACACTCAAGAAATATTTATTTGAATGACCCAATGTATCATTTATGATTTTCTCTAAATGATTAGAATTTTTAAAAATAGTAAGTTATTTTCACTCATCACTTCAGAAAATGTCATTCCTTTTGATGGCATTTTTCAGTGCAATGAGTTCTAGTTATGAGTAGAGCTATTTGTCTTATATATATTTGCAATATCATAGACTTGTGTTACTCTAAGTCCTTAAATGGGTTAATTTTTTTTCTCTTCCTGGAAAAGAAACTGCTAATTGTCTACCAAACTTCCGTTCTTCCCTCTTCTTTGATTATCAGAGGTGGAAATGGGTCTAATCAAAATACTAAATACCTCAGTCTCCATTGCAGATATAGGTGGCTTCTTACATAAAAACTAGAAGTCATTAGGTGAAACCCTTGGGAAACCTATGTAAAAGGTACTAACTAAGGTATTAGGCAGGTGCCCTTTTTATCCTTACCTTTTTTCCTTCTTGCTGCTTGGAGAATGGACATGATGGCTAAAGCTGCAGCAACCATTTTGTGACCATGAGACAGCCACAAGTAAGGAAACGATTTGGGAATAATGGAGGGGAAAAAAACCCAGACAAACTCTGGGTTTCTAATGATGGAATAACTCTCATACCAGCCTTGGACTGCCAGTCTCTGGATTTATGCATAACAGAGAAACTTCTATTGTGTTTATTAATCCACTATTTGAATTTTCTACCATATTTGGCTTAATAATAACTAATTTCCCTCCCTCCCTAAAATTATGGCATCCTTTGGAATGTTGAATGTATCAGAATGCCAATTTTAGTAAATTGTTCCATAAAATGTTCTTTCTATTAATTTTGAATAAACAATTTAGCTTAATTTAATTTTGGAATTTCTGTCCATATTCTCATTGTCCTTTCTTTTGATAGAAGCACTTTGGCTTAATGAGAATATGGACTTTGGAGTCAGATGATCGTGAATTTGAAACTTAGCCTTGTCACCTATTTGACCTCTGTCAAGTTTCTCAATTTATCTGAGCCCCACCTTTTTCATTTCACCTTATTAGTACCTCATCTAATTTTAGTGAGAGTAAAGTGAGGTAATGGAAATATTCTATCTCTTGTTTGAGGTCATAATTCTACACAGGTGTCTAATGTGTAAAGAGTCATTGGGCTATACATGTATGATTTGTATAGTACTCTACATAAATTATATTTTATTTCAAAAAACCGACATAAATAGGCACCCCATAAATGGGAAAAAAGAAACTCACATGCTTTAGTGTTTTACTATGATTATCTTATCATTTTTATCATTAAAAAGACAGATAATCATTCTGGGGGGAATTTATAGATATTTTAATTTTCAAATCCAGAATGCACATTATGATGAAGTTTTCTATTGCAATTTCTGACTCTCCTTCCAGAGTCCCTAACCCTAAGATCTATAAGTTTCACCATTATTGCCAAGATGTGATGTGATTTTGTTTCCTGTGCTGAAGTTCTGAGGTTTGGGAAGCAGAATCTAGAAAATTGCACTTTTCATTTAAATTAGGATATCAGTGTCCTCTTCCTTAGGTCGATTATCAAGGAATGATTGTTCAGTTGGAAGAAGGGGTCATTTGATTTCTGTGAAAAAGATTGTGGCCAAGGTTAAATGTGTGGCTTTGAGGCCCTCTGATGCTCCCCAGGAGCCCTAGGTTCCTGCTCCCTTTAGGACCAACGTTATTTCTTCCCTAAGTTTGTGAGTTGTCATCCCTAAATGTTTTCTCCTTATCCAGTCCCTTGTCCCATTGTCCCCAAATGTACTCAGTTGACACATGTGGAAGCAGTTCCCCTGTCATTTGGGAGGTGCCAATTTACATCTGGGAGAGACAGGCTGGTTTTCACATTACACTGGCAACTGTCCTGGACTTGAAAAAAACAGCCATGTGGTGGCCAGCTGACCTGCTTTCAACCAAACAGCTGCAGCTTAAAGTCGGGGTAGAGTTTGTAAATGCTTGGGGACTGAGAGTTGCTTTATGCCCACCTTTGTTTGAGAATATGAAATGTCCAAGTTATGAACTTTGTGAATGGCTTCCACTCCTGATTGACTCATAGCAGATGACGTTACGGCTGGCTGGTTTAAACTGACTTACCCGAAGATCAGACTAGATGGATGTGTGTGTGTGCACCAAGAGTTGTAAGAATCTGATTATTCTACTTCTCAACAAATGCTCACCAGGCTGAAATTTGTGAATTTTTGTGAGAGAAACACCTGTCTTTTCCTAGGTTATTTCTGAAGGAAGACAGGGATAATATAAACAGAAATTGTTGTTTGTGTGTGTGTGTGTGTGTGTGTAGAATATGGTGTTGAATGGCATATTTTTATTGATGAGAGAGGAGGCCGAGTCATACAATTCCATACAAACACAAGCTCAGACACACACACACACACACACACACACACACACACACACGCACACACGGAGCTGTTTCACATGGAGTGACTGTAACTATGGATTTAGATATCTTTACTTCTGTCTTCATGAAATAAACTCTAAAAACCATGGAATAAACTCCATTTATTTTTGCTCTTTTTAGCTCCTCACCTGTACACTGCACAGTAATTTAGCTCCCCAGGACAGCTTTTAAGATTCTAATCTTGTTCCTGTCCGGCACTTTTCTCACAGCAGTGAGGAAAGGATTGGCATTCCTCCACTATTGTATATAAAGGAGAATCCATTCTTGGAAATAAGAGCATTGTTTATGTTGAAATTCCCTTAGCTTAGGTGAACCTTCGATTATATAGCCCATTCAGATAACCAGATTTTTACCCCCTGTGGTCTGTTTCCATTCTCAGAGAATTGTCAACAATTTATTTCTGCTCTGGCGATTATTTTCATGAGTGAGAGAAAGAGAGACATCTGGGAAGATTTTGATAACTGAGTCATGTATATAAAACTCTAAGCACACTTTTAAAAGACACCATGTGAGAAAATATAGCTTTTCCTAAAACATAACAAATTGAACTTAGTTACTGCTGAGGTGGCATTTGTAAGCTGTGACAATTTATTTATATGAATTGCACTGTTAACCTCATTCCAGATATCATGGAAAACATTATTTATAGTTAATAAATCTGAAAAATAATCTTATTTGAAAAAATCCATTATGATTTTTATAATTTCTTTTTAAAAATTTTTATAATTTCTGATGGATTCCAAATGCAAATTAAATACTTCTATTATTTTAGTGGTCGTTTGGTGAATTTAGAAATAGATTGTATAGATTTGATCTAAAAGTGGTGTGTCAATTTTATGCAGCGTAATACTAACAATGTAAACCCCCTAACCACCAACTAAGATTTGTCATTTAATTCTGTGACATTTTGTTTCCCTTATATATTTACTCTATTTATTAGATACTTTCATCCAGAAGCAGTAGAATGTTGGCAAAGACATGTAATGGTCAGTATATTTCACTTATTGGGAAACACTTCTGATTATGCATTCAGAAATTGGGGAAATGTTGCTTCATACACTGTCATTCCCATTGCTGAATGTTTACAAAGACCAGAGAATATTCAAAGCAAAGGCAATTGTTTTTGGGGGGGCAATTTTGTTAAGTTCCATGTTTATGGTATTGTGTACCAAATGCACATAAAAGGCATTTTCTTATCTATTCCTGTTATATTAGAGAAGTTCATGCCCCGCTCTTAGCATTTTCCAACACAGCTGTAGAGTAGTTTAAAGCCTATTTTTTAAATAAGTGATGCTCAATTTGTCTTTGATGATCCGGATGATTCAGGTGAGATGGGATCACGGTCGGGCCCTTATTTGCATAAAAATTAATCACAGAAAAATGTAAATTGATAAAATTTTGCCTGGCTTTTTCCCCCTATTTGAGAACCCGTGGATGGCTCCCAGAAGCAATCATCTCAGTATGGGGCCGCATTGGATGCTGTACAAATGATCACATTTGTGTTGAATACTCACTCATTTAAATGTCAGCACTGATGGGGTGGTACATCAGTAGAAAAAATGAAAAATAAATACACAGCAGCTGAAGACTATCAAATCCGTGGGCATTCTTTAGAGATATATGATCTAATGTGAAAAAATTGCAGATTAATTATCCTTTTTGCAAAATGGTAATTGTTTTAGTATCACACCAGAAAAAAAATCTACAATTTATTTGGAGTCAAACAAAAAACAGTAATGTTAAATACGTCATTACATCATTGTGTTTATTAGAAGCCTGCAATTAATTCCTAAGGCTCCCTTGGTCTTTAAACCTGCATAAAATGAAACAAAAGAATGTTGCTATTAATTTTCAGACAACTGCTTATCTTTCAAATCAGTTTGATTTGTGTGAAAAGGAGGCAATGTTATGAAGTTTACTGGATATTGTATATTAACTTAATTTCATTGTGTTGCTGACATTTCTGATAATATATTCACATATCCTATTAAAATTGTAATGTTAGAATTTGAAGGTTTTTGTTCAGTGGTGTGTAACTTTAACACACTGTCGAAGAAGTTGCAAAGTGTCTTCTTAACAAAAGATGCTTTAAGAAAAGCAACAGCAATACTGAGGAAAGTAGTCAGAAACTGTGAGACACCCCCAAATAGAAAATCCTCTGGACTGCCATTAATGTGTCATTAACATGCATGTGTTTTCACACATGTAATTTATGTGAATATTCAAGATCAAGAATTCATGTTTAGCTATTTTAAGGAAAATCATAAAATCCAAAGTTTTCTCAAATAAAAACAAGTATGAGTGATGTCATTTTCACTCTAAAATGTGGGTGAAAGGCATAAATGTCATTATCTTTACAGTTTCTATGATCCATTTATCTCTGTCCCTGCATAGCTCTCCTTGGTTTCTATGTTCCAGCCGCTTTAGGGTTCTCAGTGTGTGGTTTGCATGCATCATTCTAGTACAGATGGAGCTTAGGTTCCTTCTTATTATTCTATAACTTTAGCATAGATCTTAAATGATTGAAACGTTGAACACATCTTCATTAGCCAGGGAAAAGCAAAGTTAAAACACAGCCTTTCCACCTGCTGACTTACAAAACTCCCATTGAATTAATGTTACATTAACCAAAGTCGATTGTGGCAACACACTAAAAATATTTTGAGATGGTTGAAATCTACTGTTATTACCAGAGTTGCTTCCTAGATCACTTAGAGAACAGGAAATTTAAATCGACCAACACTTGGAGACCATGTCTTTTTTTGAGATTAAATATAATTTGGTACATAGTAAGAATAGCTAGCAGTATGGACCACACATTACTTAATGTCATTTCATAGTAACGTAACATTTAACACTGGAATTCAGCCCTTCCAGAGTGCTCAGAGCCAGACACTGTTCTATTCTTTTATAAATAACAATGTGTTTTAATTTTTGTAACAACTCCCTGAAGTAGGTATTGTGTTATCCTAAGAGTGACATGCCCAAGGTCACCAGGTAGTCCGAGGTGAAGCAAGATTTAATTCCAGGGGTCTGGCATCAAAATGCTTGTTCTCATCCACTCAGCCCTGCTGACAAATGCCGTGTGTGTACCTCTAGGTGTCCAGTCTGGTGCCAGGTGGAGCCTTGACAAGAGAAAATGCTTTATTTTTGTGAATTTATAATTTTCTTCTTATATTTAAAGCTTGAATCTATTTTGATTTTAAGTGACACATCTTAAAATTTCATCTCAGTAAGGACTTTATTTTAAAAATCTACGTTTTATGTCATTTTCAAACTAAAAGTTAAAGAACAGCTTTCTTTGGCAAATTCAAGGTATCTCATGAACATTCTCCATTTTTCTGGACAATGTTGTTACTGTTGATATGGATTATTAAAAGCAATTAAAGAGGTCCTTGTCCAACTTGACAGAGTTAGCCATTTTCAGAATATTGGGAAAGCCCATGTACCCCATTCTTTTCTCTTTCCCTGGTATATTTTAGTGGCTCATGTAAAGGCATTGCTTGCATTCATTTATCCATGCATACATCCATTCACTTACTCAACCAAGCCTCCTCTAAAATGTGCAGGATTGGGATAAAGGCACATGTCCATTCTTTGTCCCACCGAGACAGAGCTATCCTTTGGACAATTTCAGTACTAGTCACTGCACACCAGCAATGATCTGTTCTCAAGATAGAATAAGGGAGGAGGTTGTTCCTATCCCTGGAAGCAAGTTCGGGGCTTTTTGGCCGGGGGAACCCTGAGGTCTCAGAGAATGGGCTAGAAGTGGGGAGGAGACACAGAGGCTCCAGGTGGGCACCTCCTCTCAGCTCCATGGACTCCTCACCCACTGAGCGAAGCAGGAAAAGGGAAGAAGTGAGGCCCAGGGCAGAGCCCTTGGTTACCCAAGACTACAGTTGGTGCTGCATTCTACAAATGTTTATTCAGTGCAGACTCTGTACCAGATTCTTTTCTGGGCACTGGATTGCACTGAAACAAAACAGACAAAATCTTTATGTCTAGTAGAAATAGACACCATTTCTTATACACTGAATTTTATGCTTCCCGTTGTATAATGCTATGGCAGATGTAGGACCGTTCACATGTGTGTTTGTTCAGAGTTTCCTTTGTGTAAAGCACTGCATTAGAAGGAAAATACAAAGGACCCTTTAGAGGCTCAGCCTTTCACCAAACACTTTAGAGATGCTCAGAGACAATGGGAAGTTGCTGTTGCTTCTTGTCTCGCAGAGTGAAATTCTCAATTTTACTGTGATAGAACAGAGGTAAGTCCATCTTACATCCTGATTTTAACAGTTCACTTAACAAACTTATTGGCAGTCACACTTGAACTGAATTGTTAAAATTATAGCACAAACTAGGTTACTTCCTGGGCATTCAAGGCTTAATATGTCTAAAGGGATTTTTTTTTTCCCCTTGTGGATTGTGTGATTCACTGACCTGTAGGGATCTGAGTTTACTATGAGTTCTTCTTAAGATTTCTGACTTGTATGGGCTGAGTAAGTCTTATGGGACCTCCTTTCTCTTCATTGAGAAATGATAGGCTAGATAAAGTAGCCCATATGTTCCTCTCAGATTCAAGAGAAGAATCATCTGGACTTAAGGCCTGGAAAGGGAATGTGTTCCCCATCCACTCTTGGTCACAG
>NW_025410030.1:0-9498 GCF_002201575.2 Neomonachus schauinslandi
TTCTTTTTGTTGAGGTGATATTTTCCATCTTGTCATTTTGTCCAGAGGAGAATAGATGAATGAGAGAACAAAATGCTAACGGGGTAACAATGTCCCCAGAAAATATACACTGAATAGATCAGAAAAGACCTGAAACCAGGGGAAAAGTAAGGGAAAGGAAAAAGAAAAAGAAAAAGATAAAGATAAAAACAAACAAAAACAAAACAAAACAAAAACAGAATATGATCAAATATGATCAGGATGGTGCATAGATCAGTGCCACACATTACATTTTGGGAGTGTTTTGTTCTGTTAGAAGAAAGTGCCTCCCAAAATATTAACGAAAGAAGAACTTATATATGTACAAACATAAGGATTAATACTATGAAGAGATGGGGTATGAGTGTAAAGACGAAAGTTATAAAAGATTTTATAAGAGGAATTTATAAGATAAGAAGTTAGTTGAAAAAAAGAAAGAAAAGGATTTAAAAAAAAAGGGGGGAGAGAATGTGATCAGGCAGGAGACTAGAACAAAGACATACACTAGAGATTTAGGGTATACTCTGGTCTGTTAGAAGAAACTGTATCTCAAAATTTAAAAGAGAGGACAACTTATATATATACCAAAAATAAGGGTAACTACTATGAAGGGATAGAGTATGACTCTAAAAATGAAAAATAAAAAAAATATTTGGTTTAAAAAAGGGATTGAAAGGATGTTGTTTAAAAAAAGGAAAATTAAAAATTAAAAAAAAAGACAGTTAAAAAAATTAACTTTGAAAAGCTAAAGAATCATAGTAAAAAAGTCATGAATTCTATCTGCAGTATTCCCCTACCGATGGAGTTCTGCCGTTCTCATTGATCGGTAAACGTGGTCTTGGCTGGCTGTTCTCGCTGATCTTCTGGGGGAGGGGCCTGTTGCCATGGTTCCAAATGTCTTTGCCGCTGGTGGAAGTGCCTCGCCCTTGCCAGTCTGGGATAAGTAATCTGCTCGAGTTTGCTCTCTGGTAGCATTTCTTTCCTGCAAGCTTCCCGTAGAGCCTGGGAGGACGACAGTGAAAATGGTGGCCTCCCAATCTCTGCCCCATAGGAGCCGAGAACTCTGGGCCCCACTCAGCAGTGTGCCCTCAGAGAAAAGCAGTCAATCACTCCCTTCTACCTGGTCTGGGTGCACACTGTGCTCACCCAGCCTGTGACTGAGCATTTCTCTGGCACCCGACCCCATGTGGAGGCTCCAAACCCAGCAGATCCCTGCAGTGCGCTCCCGCGCTGCTCCTCCCAGGGGAGGAAGGGGAGTCTCCCCAGATCTGCCGCTTGTTGGGTCCCTGCTGGAGAAGCAATGGTCCGACTGTGCTGTGGATCATGGTTCATGGCAACCCCGAGCTGAGAGCCCAATCCCCGGCTCCATCTCTGCAGCTGGCTCTCCCGCTCCGATACCTGGGAGCTCTGCAGCACTCAGGCACCCCCGGTCTTTCTGTGACCCCGAGGGTCCTAAAACCATAGTGCCCAGTGAGGGTTCCATCCCCTGCTTAGCCACTGGAGCTATGTCCCTCAGTGGAGCAGACTTTTAAAAGTTCTGATTTTGTGCTCCAAGGCTCTATCACTTGCCAGAAGCGGCCAATGGAGGTCCCCTCCCCCACCATCTATCCTCCCAAATATCGCCTCAGATTCACTTCTCCACACATCCTACCTTCCAGAAAGTGGTTGCTTTTCTGTTCAGAGAGTTGTTGCTATTCTTTTCTTCAATCTCGTGTTGAGTTTGTAGGTGTTCAGAATGGTTTGATCCCTATCCAGCTGATTTTCTGGGACCAGACAAAATCCAGGTCTCCTACTCCACCCTCTGGCTTTGCGCTCACATAACCTTTCTTTGCTGGTGTGCATGGAGAGTGAAAGTTTTCTGTGTCTTTTCTCATAAGCATGCTAACCGCATCATGAGAATCCTAACCTTGTGACCTAACTCAACCTATGTTTCTCCCAAGGTGCCAGGTCCAGTTTCATAGGGGTTAGAACTGAAACATGTGAGTGGGATGGGGGATCAAATTTACTCTATACCATGTGTCTTGACGGATGTCTTGGGGTTCCCTCTGTTTGGGTTTTGTTCATTTTCTTCAATTTTAGGCTCATGTTTTATGTCAAATTTGGGAGATGATCAGCAATGTTTTCTTAAAATATTCTTTTTTTTTTCCTTTACATTTCCTTGAAATACTTTTTAATCCCTCCTTTTCTTTTTTTCTCATTTTGGGATTCTTGTAACATGAATAGATTTTTGTTTTTGTAGATTTTTTTTCTCTCCATTGTTCATATGAGATACTTTCTGTTGTTGTACCTTCAAGGTACTGACTCTTTCCTCTGTCATCTACATTGTCCTACTGAGCCAATTTACTGCGTTGCAAAAATTTTAGTTATATTTTTTTCAGTTCTAATGGTTAATTATGTTCTTTTTTATATCTTTCTGTCCTGAGACTTACTTTCATTTCATTCAATCCCAACTGCAATAGATTATTGAAGCATTTTTATAATGGTTCCTTCCAAACCCATTGGAAATCCCAACATCTCAGTCATCATTGATCTTGGCGAACTTTGGATTGTGTGGCATATTCAAGATGACATTTTTCTGGACATTGGCATGGTGAATGTTCTTAATTATCCATCTTGCATATTTGGGGTGTGATGTCATGTGACTCTGGATCTTCTTCATTCTGGTGTGTGAGCAGGTGGTGGGTCTACAAGACTGTGGCTAGTATGGGAAGCCCCAGTTATGTGCTCAAACCAGAAGAAGCAAACTGAAGGCTGGCCAAACATAGCCGTGAAGTTACAGTGTACCTGTGGGGAATCTCACATCTTCCTGTCATTCTTACCAGAAGCTAGAGATGAGGGCACATGACAGCTAAAAACATGTTGTTTGCTGAATTTATTTCTGTGCATGGATGAGGCCTTTGTAAGGACCCAAAGTCTAGTTGGGAGGGGAAGATTTTAGTAAAAGTGTGTTCCGTGTATGGACGTCATTTGAGAAATTTTGTTTATGTTGGTGGAAGAAGGATGGGCTTACTGAGATGGCTGGCATTGCTGTTGGGCTTGTTCAAAACTCAAGTCAAAGTGGCCCCTCTTACGAGGGTCCTCATCCTAGATTTCGTCCTCCCAGGAGCTGCTGAGGGAGCTCAGGCCTCATAGAAAAGGTGAGCCCGAGCTGGTGGGCTGACTGGTGTGAAATGAGACACAAGTTCCCCTCCCTACTCACGTTTGCAAATGCCAGCTTGGGAATGACCTTTACCCTCATCCAAGCCATCACACTGGAGTCACAAAGGGAGCATAGCCTGGTAGTCAGCTCACCTGGAAGGCCCAAAGGCTAGTCTCTCCCTCTCTCTTCATCAGCCTGGAGCAGGTGTGGGGTCCTCTCACATCCACTCTGGCACTCTCTAGGGGAAGCAGACCACTCAGCACTGAACACAGGACCAGCGGTCTTATGAAGTATTCTCCTTTCAGGCCTACCCCCAGGACCATGCCCCGCCCTGGTCCGGCCTCCTCTGGGCTGCAAGCCCAAGGTGCTTGCTTCCTGACTGGCAACCTCTTGCTCTGTTTAGCCAAAGCGAGCCTCTCCTCTTTCATGGGGAAGCCACATCACACAGAACTGCTGGAGTAGGGGTACTTTTCAGATCATCCAATAAGACAGGATGAAGAGAATATCCTTGAACCCCCCAAAGTACGGATCAGGCATTTCAAAGCATCTCTGTTTCTTCCAGAACAGCTCTCTCTACAATCCATCATGACTGACCCCACAGATGGGGGAGTCCATTCACTCAGGGCAAATTAAGACATCTCTTTGGGAAACTCTGTTGCCAAAATTAACCCTGAACATTTCCTTCAAGGTGTGGGTTTCCTGAAATGGAAGTGAGCTCCTTAAACCACACTCTCAAATTCAGCATTTCAATTCCACAGGGGAAAACTGAAGACGGTTTAAACTTGCTCATACTGCACCCCTCAGTTTGGCAGCAGTGGGAGGACCTGACTGCAGGGTGATGAGCTGGAGGGGCTGTTCCAGGTGCAGCTGCAGCCATGCCCTAAGTAGACTCGCCTGAAACAGGGTTCTCAGGGTGTCACACCACACAGTGAGTCTCAAGGGAGTATGGTTGTGCTGCAACTTGTAGAAACCTCAGTAGACCTCTGCTTTCCACTGTGAAAAGGAAGAAAACCCTGTGAGACAATGCTACACAAATCCAGGAATGGTCTCCCCAGTTCAGCTTCACAAATGGCCCCACTCTCCTACTCGCTCATGCCCCAAACCAAAATGCCCTCCTGGACTCCCTTCCGGTAAACACCCGTCTGCCCGGGTTGCTCTCCTCTGCCCATTCAGCTGATGTCCCTGTGGAGGACTGAGTGAAAACTACCCAATCCCCTGTATCCCACACTGGTCCTGCTCAGACCTCCTGTGGATTCCTCAGTCTACCGCACCCTCTAGCTCCCCATGTCTGCATGTCACCCCCTTTCACTACCTATCTCCCCTGGAATGCTGCTCCCAAACTCCATGCACCTTACCACTTAGGGTTGACGCAGGAACTCCTCAGAGAACACCTCCCTCTACAAACAAGTCCATCGCCCAGTCCCCTCTGTCCATCCCCTGAGCTCACACACTGGTCCCAGGAGTCACCGACATTGCTTCACTGCACTGTGCCAGTGTCTCTTCAGAATGCTACCTCCATGAGCCCAGGGACGGATCCCCTCCATCTGTTTAGTGTCCTTTAGGCCTTTGGCACTAGTGAATGCACTGCTCTCGAGGGAAGTCACGTGGGAAGAAACAATCCAACTCAATCTAGTTGTATGCAATATGGAGTAATATTTGAATGGTAGCTATCCATCCAAGAGTCCCATATGGACCCCCAAATCTTTACTAAGTGCTTCTTCCTTAAAGCATTGTCCTGCTGAGAAGGAGACAGTACTCCCTGGGACCCAGCCTGAGCCTGCTTTGTTGCTGAGGAAACCATGCACTGAAACCAAAAGCAGATGAGACCTACAGCAGATAGAGCCTCAGGACAGCAGGACCATGGTAGGGGGCTGGGGACTAAAGCCACAGTGCTAAGAGACCCATGGCCCCACAAGTTGGGAACCTTTCACACCCTCGATGCTTCACACACACATGAAGCATGCAGTGCCCGAACCCACCTTTCAGCCCATGCTCTCCTGGGCAGCAGGACTAGTGGGGATGAGGTGGACAATGGTGTCCTCATGTCCCTCATGAGGGTTCTGCGTCCATCCCCAGCTTCTGCATTCAGGGCCACGGCAGGCTTCTGCAGACGACTACTCTGCATGACTGTCTCATTACGCCTCTGGTCCAGGGGCAGAAGAGCCTGCCAGGTAGGGTGCATCCAGGGCACCCTGAGCCTCAGGCTGGATGGCCGTGGGGAATGCAAGAGTAGCTTGTGCCCAGAGCCCCTCAGCATCACATGGGGACCATGCACAACACAGCCTCTGGCTCGTCTTGCAGGTGGACTTGGAGGGAAGGGGAAGGGTTGGGGAAGCGGCTCAGTGAGCCAAGATGGTTGTGAGGACACTGCAGATATAGGATGAGGCTGGAGAAGTCTCTGTCCAGTCTAAAGCTGTCATGTCTCCACATCCCATGCTCACTGGTTCCTTCTACACAACCCAGGGAGCAGAACAGGAACTTGGGATAAGGGGGTGGGACAGCAGGTTAATTGGCTTCTCAACTTTTGTCATGAACAGGTAGCTATTTATTTATTTTTTTTTAGAACACCTTAAATTTTTAATCCTTTCTATACAGGTTACCCAGACCACGTCTGATTAAGAAAACTGTAGAAAGTTAGTACCTGTCACAAGCAAACACCAGGCAGCGGCACGGGTCAATTTTCCGCAGAGTCCTGCTTTGCGGGGTCTCCACTCACACTGGCTGGAATCCATCGCGGCAGAGTTTAGTCCACAGGTCGCTTCTCCTCGTATTTCTTTGGAACCTCTTCAGCGTTCTTACAGAATTTTTTACGGTCCTTAGAGTATTCTTCAGCTAGGTCAGCCCGAAGTGGGTGCTCGGGCTGGGGGTCATTCACCAGTGCTGTGAGGGACTGGATTACTTGGCCGGTTCTGGTTGCTGGCTTCCAGTTTTCAGCACTAATTCCTGGCAGACAGACCTGCCCGTTTTCATCGATGTTCGGGTGATAGATCTTTGTTTTAAATGTGATCTTCGGTGGTTTGAGTGGGTACTCTGCTGGAAAGTTGATTTCCATTCTGAAAGCCCCCTTATCATATGGAGGGTTGTCAGGAACAATAAGCCCTCGCCAAGTCAATAAATTAGCTTCATCAACCTGGATGTTACGGAAGTCTTTCATTCCACATTTGTGGATTTCTTCAAGCTCCTTCATCAGCCTCCTGCTGGCCGCTATCTTGGATCTGGCCTTGCTTGAAAAGGCAGGTATTTTATCTACTCTACTGCCTATTTTACATAAGCTAAACTTTCCCTGCTTGTCACCATCTTGGATCCCAGGTTTCTTCAACTGCATGATCATGTGGGAAAGTTCTTGGACACTCTGTGACCTTTCAGGCTTCAGGAGGCCTAAGGTCAAGTGGCTGTTAGCAGCTGTGGGGGTGAAGAGCATCCTGGGCAGGGCAGCCAGCTCACATCCTGGGGGATCCACTGCCAAACCTGACCCCTGCGGAGCCCTGCTTCTGGAGGGAAGAGATCTCACAGCCCTGAGACCCAAAGAGAGAAGCTCACATTCCCAGAGCCAGGTTGGCCCTCCGGCTCTCCTCATTCCTCACCTACATGTCCCCTAACAGTGCCAGCCAGGACCCCACGGGATATCCAGCACCATCAGCATCAGTAGGAGGAGAGTCAACTACTGAATAAAAACTCTAGTCCCTTTCTCTCCACGTCTGGAAAAGCAAACACCGTACCTGGGGTTATCGTGCAGTGGGCAGCGGGCAGAGGGTGCAGGTGGACTGCAGCTGAGACAGAATTAGCTGGATTTCTTGACACTGCCGTTTTCTTTGTCTCTGGAGAAAAAGAGAGGTGATTAACTGAGGTTTTAGCATTTCTTATTTCAGTAGATATAATCAAACAAATAGTTGGAAATGGTCTTTTATGTGCACAAAGCTTTCCACATTTCTAGAAAAGAAAATGCTCAATTGACAAGGACTGGCAGAGCAGAACTGGATAGAGCCCAGGGGTCCTCAGGCCTGACATGCAGTCTGGATACGACAGAGCTTGGAACTGTGCTATGGAGTGACGTTGGAGACCTTTAAACTGTATTTCCAGGTGATAAATTTAGAGAGAAAGTTATGTTTCACAACGTTAGTTTGTGGGTATTATACTCTAACCCTGTTCACTAACCCCCTTTTTTTCAGTTTTAGAGGTAGAATTTACTGATTCATCAGTTGCATATAACACCAGCGCTCGTTACAACACCTGTCTCCTTGACACCCATCACCCAGTTACCCCGTCCCCCACCCATCTCCCCTGCAACACCCTCAGTTTGTTTCCTATAGCGGAGACTCTCTTGGGACGCCTGGGTGGCTCAGTCAATTAAGCGCCTGCCTTTGGCTCAGGTCATGAACCTGGAGTCCTGGGATCCAGCCCCATGCTGGGCTCCCTGCTAAGTGGGGAGACTGCTTCTCTCTCTGCCTCTGCCCCTCACCCCGCTCATGCTCTCACATATAAATTATTTTTTTAAGAGTCTCTTTTGCTTTGTCTACCTCCCTGACTTATTTTATTTCCCCCCATTCCCCTGTGTTCATCTATTTTCTTTCTTAAATTCCACATGACTGACATCATATAATTGTCCTCCTGATTGACTTATTTCACTTAGCATAAAAACCTCTAGTTCCATCCCCCTGGTTGCAAATGGCAAGATTTCTTCATTTTTGATGGCTGAGTAGTACTCCAATGGGTATATATAGTAGATCTTCTTTTTCCATTCGTCTGTCAATGGATACCTGGTCTCTTCCCATAGTTTAGCTATTGTGGACATCTCTGCTATAAACATTCAGGGGGTGCAAGTGCCCCTTTGAATCACTGTTGGTATCGTTTGGATAAACACCTACTATTGTGATCGTGGGATGTAGGGTTGCTCTATTTTTCATTTTTGAGGAACCTCCATGCTGTTCTCCAGAGTGGCTGCACCAGCTTGCATTCCCACCAACAGTGTAGGAGGATCCCTTTCCTCCGCATCCTCACCAGCACCTGTTGCCTCCTGTGTTGTTAATGTCAGCCATTCTGACAGGTGTGCGTTGGCCGCTCATCCTGGTTTGGATTCGGATTTCCCTGACGATGAGTGACGTTCAGCATATTTTCACGTGTCAGCTGGACATCTGGAAGTCTTCTTTAGAGAAATGTCACTCGTGTCTATTTAATGTGCCCTTTCCGGGTAAGTCATCCTGGTTTTGATTTCAGCACAGCAGCTTCCCGGGCAGTGACTGTCCTCCCCTTGACTCTGGTGCTTCAGCATCACAGGGTAGACTCTGCCGTAGGCCCGAGAGTTCATTTCCCCTCTTTCTGGCACTGGGCAAGCTCCTGACTTGAGCTCGGATGGCTGACGTTTCCACTCAAAGAGCCTGTCTCCAGTAAACACACTGCGGGCCAGGCCACCAGACCTGCAGATCCCTCCCCACTCAGAGGCGCCTCTGTTTGGGAGAATCTGGGTGGGTTTTCACACCTGCCCACTGTGCCCCTTGCCTTTTCTCTTCCTGTGCTTGAAGTTCTTGCACTGACGTTTAAGTTCATCAGTGAAGGAGGAGCCCTAAACCCTGCCCCCACCCACCCCCCAGCAACAGCAGGGCCCAGCCCCAGGCGCTGTGACGTCCAGGACCTGCAAGCAGCACACCGAGACTTCCGGCACGTTCCAGGGGGGCTGCAGCTACAAGGCCTGGGAGACGCCAGCAGGAACCCAGGGTGAGAGGTGCGGGGACAGCTGCCTGCTGACTGGCCAGAATGAGAGGGGTGGGGACAGCTGCCTGCAATTGGCCAGGATGAGAGGGGCGGGGCCAGCTGCCTGGTGACTGGCCAGGATGAGAGGGGCGGGGAGAGCTGCCTGGTGACTGGCCAGGGTGAGAGGGGCGGGGCCAGCTGCCTGCAATTGGCCAGGGTGAGAGGGGCGGGGACAGCTGCCTGGTGATTGCAAGGATAAAAGGGGCGGAGACAGCTGCCTGCTGATTGGCTGGGGTGAGAGGGGCGGGGACAGCTGCTTGCTGACTGGCCAGGATTAGAGGGGCGGGGACAGCTGCCTGGTGACTGGCCAGTGTGAGAGGGGCGGGGCCAGCTGCCTGTTGATTGGCAAGCATAAAAGGGGCAGAGACAGCGGCCTGGTGATTGTCAAGGAAGAGCAGGACAGAGAAAGCGGCCTGCTGATTGGTGAGGGACAGTGGGGCGGCGAGAGCCGAGTGGTGATTGGCCAGCGAGAGCGGGGTGAGGACAGCTGCCTGGCTCCTGGCCAGTGGGTGAGGGTGGGGACAGCCGCCTGCTCTTGGGGCAGGGACCACAGGTGAAGAAGGCTGCCTGGCGATGGGCCAGGGATTGGGGGG
>NW_025410031.1:0-2645 GCF_002201575.2 Neomonachus schauinslandi
TCTCCCTCCCCCTTTCTGACCTCCCTAACCATTCAGATGCAGCTTCTCCTCTGTATTTAGTGGTGGACTTTGTCCTGCCCGTCTTCACATTGCTCTCTGGTTTATGGACTTGGATGTGGATGATATCCAGTTGTAAACACAGGACAGGGTGAGCTCAGGGTCATCCTACTCTGTGGATAGGTCTGATGTTATTCTAATGTTCCTCCCTCTGTATGTAAGGAATCTCTTCCCCCTAACTGCCTTAACTGCCCTAACTGCCCTTAAGATGGTTTCCTTGGTTCTAAGATTTGCGAGTTTTACTCTTACATGCCGGGTTGTTGGCTTGTTTTCCTTGATCTTAGGAGGGGTCCTCTCTGCCTCTAGGACTCGAATGTTTGTTTCATTCCCCAGATTAGGGAAGTTCTCAGCTACAATTTGGTCAAATACATCTTCTAGCCCTCTCTCTCCACTCCCTCCGGGATTCCAATTTCTGACATTGGAACACCTCATGGTGTCACTTATTTCTCTGATTCTATTTTCATGGATTCTGAGTTATTTTTCTCTAGCCTCCTCTTTTCCCTTTTTATCTATTATATTGTCTTCCAGATCACTTATTCTCTCTTCTGTCTCAGTTACCCTAGCTGTTAGATTATCGAGATTGGATTGGATCTCATTGATAGCATTTTTAAGTTCTGCCAATTCCCCTTTTATTTCTGCCCTTAGAGACTCCATGTTGCCATTAATTGATTTCTCCATTCTAGCCATTGTCTTCACAATTGCTAGCCTGAATTCCATGTCTGGCATCTTGGTTATGTCTGCATCCATTTGTAAATCTGCAGCATAAGTCATAATCTCTGAGTCTTTTCTATTTTGGGGGTTCCTCCTCCTAGTCATTCTGTTGATGGGTGTTTGAGGGAATGTATAGAGTCCAAATTATTGACCAGAACCCAAGCAAGATGCACCTGTTTTCTTGGGACCTTAGGGTTGCTGGCCTCTTTTTTCCCAGCCTGTCTTCTGAGGGAGGGGCCTGCCACGCTGTTACTCAGGCAACCCTGTTTGGGCGGAGTTGCCCTGGACCCCTGTGATGGGGGATGGTCTCAGTGGGAATCAGTCTTTGGGGCTTTTGTTCTCTGGCGCTTTCCCTGGTGGCTTTCCATGTCTCTTCCGTGAGTCAGAGCAGAAGAGACCATTTCCAATCCTCTGCCTCAGAGCAGAGAGACCTCAGTCTGTCTTCAGTGAGCTCTCCAGGCCACACTGTCTCTGTTTCTGTCTGTGCTGCTATAAACTGCAGCGCCCTGGGTTGTGTGCCCTTCCACAGCGCTCCCAGTCCTGCCTCAAGGTCGGGGCAGGTCTCTGTCCTTTGTGCTTCTAAAACTGCCAGCCGCTCCCAGTTTGTGCTGGCAGGACTCCGCCGCTTGGGGTTTCCACCCCAGGGGGTTGCAGTTCACCAGCAGGACCCAGGCGCACCGGGTTTCTGTCTTGGAGGCTGCAGTTCGCGTGCGTGCGACCGTCGCTCTGGTTTCTTTCTTTTTTTTTTTTTTTCTTTTAATGTTTTATTTATTTATTCATGAGAGTCAGAGAGACAGAGAGACAGAGAGGGGCAGAAGCAGAAGGAGAAGCAGGCTCCCCGCCTAGCAGGGAGCCCGATGTGGGACTCGATCCAGGAACCTGGGATCATGATCTGAGCCACCCAGATGCCCTGTCGCTCCGGTTTCATGGGGCGGCTGCAGTTCATCTGCACGAGACCCCACCAGTCTGGTTTTCCACCCCGGGGGCTGCCCTAAAGTTCTTTCCCAATGCTACCAGTCTGTGAGTCTGTGCCCCATCCGCAGCGCGCTAGGCTGTCAATCACCAGTGGTGTAGGATCCCCCACATCCAGGCACCCTCCCGCCACCATTTATCCTCTGATATCTGCCCGCAGGATCACAGCTCTCCACTTCGTACCTCAAAACCAACTGCCTGTGATATTCTGTTTGTTGAGATCCAGATCTTCTTACATCTCAGGCTGGTTTTGTGGGTGCTCAGAATGGTCTGGTAGTTATCCAGTTCAATTCCAGGGACCAGTTGAAATAGGGTCCCCTACTCCTCCACCATCTTTCCCCTCCTCCTCTCAAGCTGCCTTTTTATAACATTTTGATTTGGGTTTATAAGATGAAATCAAGTTATGAATGTCACTGAGCATGCTTTTCTTTTTAAATAGGATTAAAAGATGAGAAATTAGAAGCTCTGACCAGGGAGCCATATAAGATGGGAGAATAGAGAAACAAGAATAGAGAAAATGAAGTGTTTGAAATATTTATCAAAGAAATAGTTTAATAAAAACTTTCAGAACTGAATGTGATTTATACATTGGAAAAGACTTTCTGTGGGAATTTAATTGAAAAAGATAAAATAGACCCCAACAAAGTATATCATCATGAAATCTTAGATAAGGAAGAGAAACAAAAAATTTTAAAGCCTTAAGAGAGTGAAAAACTTAAACTCATAAATATGTGATGGGAGGCTGTAAGGTGTCTGATTGCCCCGTAGCAGCACTACAAGCTTGAAGATGATTAAAGCGTCTTCAGCAGTCTAAGGGAAAATGATTTCCAGGTGCAATTTATGTGCTAAGAAAATAATTATATATATATATATATATATATATATATATATATATATATATATAT
>NW_025410031.1:2655-9476 GCF_002201575.2 Neomonachus schauinslandi
ATATATATATATATATATATATATATATATATATATATATATATATAATTAGGTATATATATATGTGTATGTGTGTGTGTGTGTATGAAATTGTCACATAGGACACACAAAAATCATACAAATATAATTCCCATTTACTGTCTCCCTGGAAACTTTAGGAAATGTGCTGCATCAAAATGAGTGAGTAAACCATAACATGTCACAATACAGGAATTGACATCAACTTGGGAAGAGTTGAAGGGAATCCTTAGCAGATGTTCAGAGTGTGTTAGAAATGTTGCCTTATAAAAGATGAAATAAAGTCAGTTTACTGTAGAGAAAACGTAAATACTTTTCTGCATGGTTAGACCTTTTTGAACAAATTTCACTAAGAAAAGGTGAGACAGAGAGGGGCAGAAGCAGAAGGAGACACTGACATTGACTTGTCAAAGAACTTGACATCTTTGACATTGACTTGTCAAAGAACAAGTCAATGCCTGGGTACATAGTAATGTATTATCTCTGTAGAGGCATGTTTTACATTTCAGAAGCAGGGATTTAGTCTGGGAATACTGTGATGTTCCAAAATTTTAAGGTTACTGATTCTTATTGTTCTCCTGAATACGATTATCAAGGAAAAATAATTTTCATTGGAAAGTAATTCTTTCTTTCCTTTCTTGATGTAGGGTAAAAAATGTTGTGTATATAAGTTATCAGATTCATAGTTTCTGGGTTCCATATTCATGCACAGACCCCAGTACTTTTTTCAAAGTTTGATCCCAGAATGAGCAAGTGTTGGGATAAAAGGGAACTAGTGCAGTTTTTGCTGGAATTAATAATTAATATATCCCTCTCCCTGAAAATCTCTTATCTGCATTCAAGATAATATGAATAATTATAAGTACTAAAAAGGTATGAGTATATTCTGCTTTATTTGAATACATTGAAAGGAAATAACATCTTTCTTGAAAACTTGATGATGCATATGTACATGGAGAAAACCAGTAAAAAACACAGAAAAATATACAAGAACAGAAATTTAATCAATATTTAACAGTGAATGCAAATTATAAAGTCATAATCAGTTATAATATTGATAATATCACAGTATCTGTTGTTTTTCAGTGATATAGTTTATTTTCTCATTTTCTATACATATTTACTTAGATGCATAACTTTGTATTTCTAATTTCATTATTTTCATAGAGGGTGGTCTCCAAATTGTTTAAGATTCAGATGCCACAAAAGCTGAAACCACTCCTATTAATGGACCAAAGTCTAAACTCCGTAGAAAAGCATTAGAGGGAAGGGGATAATTGGAGAATAGGAATGAAAGGGAATGGAGAAGACTGAGGTAATTGATAAGAAGTAGAGAGCTTAAAGTTGGAGGAATGGAGATATCTGTGTTTGAAGTCAAAGGAAAGGAAATTGGTGGGAAATAAATGGAGAAAATCAAAATATGATAAGCTAGCAGCTGAAACCATGGCGTTAAGGTTTTAGTCTAACATCTGCTATTGAGTTAAATGTTGGCTGTAGGCTTGTCATTTCATTATGTTGAGGTATGTTACTATTCTAACCACTTTGTTGAGAGTTTTTGTCATGAATTCATGTTAACTATTTTCAAGTGCTTTTTCTGCAACTATTGAGATCATATGATTTGAATCTTTCATTCTGTTAATGTGATATAACACATTGATTGATTTGCATTTATTGACTCATCTTTGTATCAAAGGGATGAATCCCATTTCATCATGGTAGAAAATCTTTTTAAGGTTCTGTTAAATTCAGCTACCTAGTATTTAGCTGAGAATTTATGCACATATAATCAAGGGCTATTGGTGTTTTTTGTACTGGTATTATGAGTGTAATAATGCTGGCCTACTAAATTGAGTCTAGTAGTACTCCCTCATTTTCGGTTCTTTTGAAGAGTTTGAGAAGAGTTGGTATTCTTCTTTAAATGGTTTCCCCCTGTGTAGTTATTATGTTCTGGGTTTTTCTTTGTAGAAAGGTTTTTGATTACCTGTTCAGTCTCCTTGCTACTAATTGCTGTATTCAAGTTTTTTATTTCTTTATGTTTCTGTGATGGTAAGTTGTATATTTTTAGAAATTCAGTTATTTCTTCTAGGTCACCTAATGTTTTGTGTATAATTGTTTATAGTAGTCTCTTACGATTCTTTAATTTCTGTAGTTTCTATTGCAGTGTCGTATCTTTCATTTATACTTTTATGTGTGTCCTTTCTCTTTCTTGATTGGTCTGTGTAAAGGTCTATCAACTTCATCTTTTCAAAGGGCCAAATTTTAGTTTTGTTAATGTTTTTTTTTCCTATTATTTTTCATGTATATCTGCTCTGATATCAGTTATTTCCTCCTGTTAACTTGGGCTTAGTTTGTTTTTGTTTTTCTAGTTCCTTCTGGTGTAAAATTAGGTTAATTTGAGATAATACTTCTTTCTTAATGTAGACATTTATTGCCATTAAAATGTTCCGTCTAACCACTGCTTTTGCTATACCCCATCAGTTTTGTTATGTTTATTTCCACTATCATTTGTTTCAAGTAATTAAGAATATTTTTTTAATCTTCTTTGATTCATTAGTTTTCGGGATTGTGTCATGTGGTTTCCATGTATTTGTGAATTTCCCTTCTGTTACTAATTTCTAGTTTCATACCATTGTGGTCAGAAAAGAGACTTGATGTAATTTCTGTCATCCTGTATTTTTAAATTATTATATGGCATATATGATCCTATATGATTCTTTGTGTACTTCAGTCTATAGTATTTTTCAGATCTATGTCCTAACTGATTTTGTATCTGGATGAAAGGTCTGTTTTTGAAAATGGTGTATGAAAGTCCTTAACTATTATCTTGTCACTGCTTATTTCTCCTTTTAGTTCTGTTAGTATTTGATTTATATAGTTAGGTGCTCCTAACTAAAAGTTGACTACATCTGTGTTTAAAATTGCTGTATTTTTGTTAGATTGGCCCTTCATCATATAATCACCTGGTCTCTGTCCATTTTTGGCCTTAAGTTTATTTTGTAATTAGACAAAATTGCTTTATTTTGGTTACTATTTACTTGAGATATCTTTTTTCCATTTTTTCATTCTTGTCTATATGTACCATGAAAGCTAAAATACATTTTTTATATGAACCATTTCATTGGACCTTATTTTTTCTCTTTTTGACACTATATAGGTCTTTTGATTTACGTTTAAAGTCATTTTCAATTGATAAGGCAATAATAAGCCATTTTATTTCTGTATGTTTTGAAGATCTTTCATTCCCTGCTTCCCTTCTTATATGTCCTTTGTGATTTGATAAATTCTACTAGTGGAATGTTTTGATTCCTTACCAGGTTTTGTCTATCTATTGCATATTTTTCCTTGGTGTAGTTACTGTGAGGTATGTAAAAAAAAAAAATCTTATGTTTATAACAGCCTATTTTACTTTATTTATTTTTTATAACATCCTATTTTAAACTGATATCATGATATTATGTAGTGATTTTATACTTTAGGTGTCTCCCCTCACACTGAGATTTTTAATAGTTAAAATTTACATGTGTATTTAATAACAGATTATTCTAGCTATGGTTATTTTTTAATACTCGTGTTTCTGAACTTTTAATTAGAATTGTATTTTATTTTTAAAGATTTTATTTATTTATTTGTCAGCGAGAGAGACAGCACAAGTAGGCAAAGCAGCAGGCAGAGGAGGGGGAAAAAAGCAGACTTCCTGCTGAGCAGGGAGCCCAATGAGCTCGATCCCAGGACCCTGGTATCATCACCAGAGCCCAAGGCAGACACTTAACCAGACTGAGCCACCCCTTAAATTAGAATTTTAAATTATGCACCATCCTTAAAATATTAGAGGATTTTCTTTGGCAAAGCATTTTCTATTACAGGTGCATTTTGTAAATTCATATCTTTTTATGATATTAATTAGCATGTTTTATTTCAGATTCAACATTACCCTTTAGCATTTCATGCAAGGCAGGTCTAGTGATGATGAACACCATCTGCTTTTGTTTGGGGAGGTTTATGTCATCTTTATTTATAAGGAATAATCTTCCTAGAAATAGCATTCTTGATTGACAGTTTGTTACTTTCAATAATTTGAGTATATCATGTCACTCTCTCCTGGCTTGAAAAGATTTGGTGAGAATTCTGCTCATATTCTTTTTTTTTTAATATTTTATTTATTTATTTGAGACAGAGAGAATGAGAGAGACAGAGAGCACATGAGATGGGGGAGGGTCAGAGGGAGGAGCAGACTCCCTGCAGAGCAGGGAGCCCAATGCGGGACTCGATCCCGGGACTCCAGGATCATGACCTGAGCCGAAGGCAGTCGCTTAACCAACTGTCTGCTCATATTCTTACGGGTCTCTCTTGTATATGATGAATTACTTTTCTTTTGTTGATTTCAAAATTCTTTTTGTTTTTGACATTTGATAATTTAATTGTAATGAGTCTTACTGTAGTGCTTGAAGTTTCAACTTATTTGGAGCCTTTTGGGGGTTCATGAGTCTAGATGTATATTTCTCTTGCCTCTAGGAAGTTTTCAGTCCTTACTATTATCTTAAATATACTTTCTCTCCCATTCTCTTTCTCCTCTCTTTTTGGGATTTCCATAATCAGAGTTCATTGATTGTTTATTTTGTGTGATGAGATGGCTATTGAGGTTCTAAACTGAATTATTCAGTCTTTACGTTCTTTCACTGTAGAATTTGTTTTTGTCTTTAATGGTTTCTGTATATTTGTTGAATCATTTTATTCATGCATTCTTAATTGTCTCTCAGGGTGTTTTGTAGTTCAACGAGCCTCTTTAAGAAGACTGTTTGGAATTCTTTGTCAGAGAGATCATAGATACTCATTTTTTCACATCAGTTTTTCGTTCATTGTTAGTATCATTTGGCAGTGTACTGTTCACTTGAATCTTTGATTCCTTGAGTTGTTATCTACACATTTAAATAGGAAATTCCCTCTTACAGAATTTACCCTTTGTTTTGTCAGGGAAAGACCTTCACCAGGCAGCTCAGCTAAGATTAATGAACAGGTCAGCTGTTAGCACTTATGGGATGATGGGGCTTAGTATTGAGATGTTATTTGGGCACTGACCATGCTCTGAGATTGATGGAATGTATATTGGTATAGCACTAATGGAAAACACTATGAAATCATACAGTATTTGATTTTCTATTACTTATTTCACTTAACGCTCATGCCCTCCAGGTCCATCATCATTGTCAGAAATAGTAGGATTTCCTTCTTTTTTTATTAATAAACAGTATTCCATTGTGTCTGTGCCTCTATAATTAGTACACACAAAAACTGCATATAAATATATATATGTGTTTCTTGTGTAATTTGTGTATATATATATATATATAATTTGTGTATA
Source organism: Neomonachus schauinslandi (assembly GCF_002201575.2). Classification (NCBI taxonomy): domain Eukaryota; kingdom Metazoa; phylum Chordata; class Mammalia; order Carnivora; family Phocidae; genus Neomonachus; species Neomonachus schauinslandi. Next base: position 8,033 of record NW_025410031.1, read on the forward strand.
ATTTCAGAGGGAGGAACACCAGAATAAGGACAGACCTATCCACAGAGAACTGGCAAGGCAGAAAGGCCTGGCAAGACATATTGAGGGTACTAAATGAGAAGAACATGCAGCCAAGAATACTTTATCCGGCAAGGTTGTCATATAGAATGGATGGAGAGATGCATAGCTTGCAAGACTGGCAGAAACTAAAAGAATATGTGACCACTAAGCCGGCCCTGCAAGAAATATTAAGGGGGGTTCTCTAAAAGAAGTAAGACCCCAACAGTGATAAAGATCAGAAATTTACAGGGACATTCTATAAAAACAAAGTCTTCACAGGCAATATCATGACAATTAATTCATATCTTCCAAATATCACTCTCAATGTGAATGGCCTAAATGCTCCCATAAAATGGCACAGGGTTACATACTGGATAAAAAGACAGGACCCATCCATATGCTGCATACAAGTGACTCATTATCAACCTAAAGGTACATCCAGACTGAAAGTGAAGGCATGTAGATCCATCTTCCACCCAGCGGACCTCAAAGGAAAGCTGGGGTAGCAATTCTTATATCAGACAAATTAGGTTTTAAACTAAAGTCTGTAATTAGAGACACAGAAGGGCACTATATCATTTTTTTAAATTTTATTATGTTATGTTAGTCACCATACAATACATCATTAGTTTTTGATGTAGTGTTCCGTGATTCATTCTTTGCATATAACACCCAGTGCTCCATGCAGTATGTGCCCTCCTTAATAGCCATCACCGGGCTAACCAATCCCCCCTCCCCCCTCCCCCCTAAAACCCTGTTTGTTTCTCAGGTCCATAGTCTCTCATGGTTCATCTCTCCCTCCAATTCGCCCGGCCCATTTTCCTCTTCCTTCTCCTAATGTCCTCCATGTTATTCCTTACGTTTCCAAAAATAAGTGAAACCATATGATAATTGACTTTCTCTGCTTGACTTATTTCACTTAGCATAATCTCCTCCAGTCCCATCCATGTTGATGTAAAAGTTAGGTATTCATCTTTTCTGATGGCTGAGTCATATTCCATTGTATATATGGACCACATCTTCTTTATCCATTCATCTGCTGAAGGGCATCTTGGCTCTTTCCACACTTTGGCTATTGCAGACATTGCTGCTATGAACATTGGGGTGCATATGGCCCTTCTTTTCACTACATCTCTGTCATTGGAGTAAATACCCAGGAGTGCAATTGCTGGGTCATAGGGTAGCTCTATTTTTAAATTTTTGAGGCACCTCCACACTGTTTTCCAAAGGGGCTGTACCAAATTGCATTCCCATCAACAGTGTAAGAGGGTTCCCCTTTCTCCACAACCTCTCCAATATTTGTTGTTTCTTTCCCTGTCCATTTTAGCCATTCTGACTGGTGTAAGGTGGTATCTCAGTGTGGTTTTGATTTGAATTTCCCTGATGGCTAATGATGATGAACATT
>NW_025410032.1:0-4407 GCF_002201575.2 Neomonachus schauinslandi
CCCTTTAAATTAGTATTTTTGTATCCTTTGAGTAAATACCTAGTGGTCCAATTGCTGGATCATAGAGTAGTTCTGTTTTTAACTTTCTGAAGAACCTCTATAGTGTTTTCCAGAGTGACGACCCCAGTTTGCATTCCCACCAATACTACATTAGGGATTCTTTTTCCTCCACAGCCTCGCCAACAATTTATACTTCTTGTGTTATTGATTTTAGCCATTCTGACAGGTGTGAGGTAACATCTCATTGTAGTGTTGATTGGCATTTCCCTGATGATGAGTGATGTTTTTATTCATTTTTTTTTAGTTCAAGTTCAATGAACATTTAGCATTATATTAGTTTCAGCAACTGTGTTCTCAAGGCCCTTAATTTTCTGCTAACAGTTTGAGTTTTGTTTTGTTTTGCTTTTGACTTATTGGTTTGTTTTTGAATTCTGACTGCAAACTGATCCTATGAAAAAAATGACATAATTTTAGTATTAGTTTTGGGTCCATGCCTCTTCCAGGAATGAAAATATGCTGTAGTTAATATTGTTGTATCGCAAGAAGTGCAAATGGCAGTGGTTTAAAATAACAATACTAAGTTATTTTCCTCATAAAGCTTGTTAGGCAAAATTTGACAGACACCTCATTTTTGTGTCAGTTGGGGCATCTCAAGTGCAATCTGGAGATTCATCTCCAGATATATATATATACTTTATATATAAATATAAATGCATATATATACATCTATAACAACTTATCAGCATAAACTGTTTCATGAACTCATATATTGCAATATGTGAGTAATTCAGCTACACTCCCACAAATGATTTTCAAATGATTGCAGCCTAAAGCATATAATTTTACATAGCCTGGAATAGAGTATCTATTTTTACATTGTATTCTTTTAGAATGAATTATGTTTGAGACTGATGTGTGCTGTCATAGTTGGCATATCATTCTCCAGTAATTTAATTTGTTAATTTTAATTGAGAGAATGATGATGGAACAAGGAATTTTATTCTAACATTTCAGTTTCAAGGACCTGGCATTCTCCTTGGAACAAAATCTTGTACTTATCAATATGGAACAGCATTTTTTTAAAAAACCTTGAATATATATAGATATGTGCTTTTGTTTGAGATGATGTGAGATAATTAGAGAAATAGACTCAGTAGTTCATTCAGATGTTAAAATTCATATTTTAAGAATTTTGGCAAGAGACCATTTAAATTTGATATTCTTCATTTTAAATGTGCCATTTCCTTAAAATCAAAATATGTAGGGTATAGGTCCTTCTTTTTTAAATTTTTTTTGTATCCTGCCACATTACTGAATTGCTGGATGAGTTCTAGTAATTTGGGGGTGGAGTCTTCTGGGTTTTCCACATAAAGTGTCATGTCATCTGCGAAAAAGAGAGTTTGACTTCTTCTTTGCCAATTTGAATACCTTTTATTTCTTTTTGTTGTCTGATTGCTGTTGCTAGGACTTCTAGTACTATGTTGAGCAATAATGGCGAGAGTGGGCATCCTTGACGTGTTCCTGATCTTAAGGGAAAGGCTCTCAGCTTTTCCCCATTGAGGATGATATTCACTGTGGGATTTTCATAGATGGATTTTATGAGCTTGAGGAATGTTCCCTCTTTCCCTATAGTCTGAAGAAAGGGGAACCCTCTCACACTGTTGGTGGGAATGCAAGTTGTTACAGCCACTTTGGAAAACAGTGTGGAGGTGCCTCAAAAAATTTAAAACTAGAGCTACCCTATGACCCAGGATTTGCACTCCTGGGTATTTACCCCAAAGACACTGATGCAGTGAAAAGAAGGGCCATATGCACCCCAGTGTTCAGAGCAGCAATGTCCGCAATAGCCAAACTGTGGAAAGAGCAGAGATGCCCTTCAACAGATGAATGGATAAAGAATGTGGTCCATATACACAATGGAATGTTACTCAGCCATCAGAAAGGATGAATACCCAACTTTTACATCAACATGGATGGGACTGGAGGAGATTATGCTAAGTGAAATAAGTCAATTATCATATGGTTTCACTTATTTGTGGAACATAAGGAATAGCATGGAGGACATTAGGAGAAGGAAGGGAAAAATGAAGGGGCTGAAATCAGAGGGAAAGATGAACCATTAGAGACTATGGACTCTGAGAAACAAACCGAGGGTTTTAGAGGCGAAGGGGGTGGGGGGATGGGTTAGCCCGGTGATGGGTATCAAGTAGGGCATGTACTGCATGGAACACTGGGTGTTACACGAAAACAGTGAATTGTGGATCACCACAATAAAAACTAATGATGTATTGTATGGTGACTAACATAATAAAATACAATTAAAAAAAAAGACAAAAATTTTTTTTTGGAAAATTAATTATCCTAAAACTTGCAACTAAACAGTTGCAGAAAGATTATAAGACTTCTCCCAAGCCATTAGATTTATGTCCCTTATAGAAACACAAAGATGAAATCTTCAGCCCTAGGGCTTTCATTGGGAACAAAGATGATTTCTTATCTATATAAGTCAATAGAAAATATTTATTTTAATCTGTGGGAAAAGGGACTTTTTTATCTTAATTACTATGATGAATAAATCTATTGTCTGTGTTGATTTATGTGCTTAATTCTATCATGTGTGAATTATTTTTTAATTAGTGTTACTTATTTTCAGAGAGAGATGTTCACTTCCACTCTTCATGATTACTGTATATATTTTTAAGTAGGTTGTATGTCCATTATGGGTCTTGAACTCATGACCTTGAGATCAACAGTCATATATTTTACTGATTAAGCCAGCCAGTGATCGCTACATATTTAAATGTACACAGGTCAATCTGCTTACCTTGTACATAATGATTTTTAACTCACATATACCCTCAGAAAATCCTCTTCTAGCAAAAATTATGACAATATTTCCTACAAGATTTTTATATATTTTTCATATTCATTTAACTTTATTTGAAATTTATTTTATCAAAATTATATAAAACTGAGATATACATTGCTTTTTTCAAATAAATTATTCACTCTTTAAATAATCCATCCTCAAAATTGCACACACACACGCAGAGTTGGTGTTGTTGACACAAAATGAACAAACTTTTTAGAATCTCTAAAAGAAAGGGTTTTTTTTTTTTAGTTTTTGTTCTATTTTTGTTTTTGTTTTCCCAGCCCAGGTTAGGACAACTGCCTGGGATACAGCCTTTACTAAGAACATAAAACATGAAATGTTCAAATCATTAGGTGAAAGGTATTTCAGAAAGTTATAGACCTTATCTTAGGACTGTAAACTTAGGACTTAGTTTATCCGCAGGACTGTCTGACTTCAGTCTCATGGGAACCAGGGAGGTTCTACACTTAGCCATATGCTTGGAATATGCTCCATTTTAGGTTATTTATAAATGAATCAGATGTACAATTGGTGCCAAGGTCAGAAATTGAATTTGCTGACTCTGGTAATGGTTAAAGTTTGGTTTCCTTGAGATCCAAAGAGCAGGGCCCATGCACATTAAAAGTTGAAAATCTCCTTTATTTTATCAATGTCGAGCATATCTTTTACTTACAGTGCCTCAGTCATTTACTCTTATTGCTGAGGTCCAAAGTCCAGAACAAAAATACTCTAAGGATGTATGAAAGCAGGACAAATGTAAATTTTAATGTACTAAATATAAAATAAATATATTTTTCAATAGTGAAAACTGGCCAAGTGAGAACAAAATATATTGATATAACAAATTTCATAATGGATCCCGTTTGGCTGCTGCCAGTTTATCCAATTCCTCTCAGTATAGACGTCTCAGAAAATGTTTCTCTAGCCATTTTCTCAAACCCCCTTGACGTCTTTGTTCCTCACACTGTAGATAAGGGGGTTCAACACAGGTGTGAAGATGGTGTAAGGACCAGAGACCACCTTGTCATGGGCCACTGAGCGGTAGGATAAGGGCCGCACGTAGATGAGTAGGAGAGTGCCACAGAAGAGCCCCACCACAGCCAGGTGAGAGAAGCAGGTGACAAACGCTTTCTTCTGAGCTGCTGTGGACCGCATGCGGAGCCCAGCAGCCAAGATGAGACTGTAGGAAGCTAAAGTGAGAGACAGAGGGATCAAGAGCATCAGGAGGCAGCACACATACGTGAAAAACTTAAAAAAATATAGTGTGGGCACAGGCAAGGTGCGTGAGTGTGGGTGCCTCACAAAAAAAGTGGTTGATTTCTCCAGAATGGCAGTAAGGGAAGCTCAGAGTGGCACCAGGCTGCATCAGCCCATCCACCCCTCCCGGAAGCCGGGAGCCTGTGGTCACGTGCAAGCAGAGCTTCTGATTCATGAGGATGGGGTAGCGCAGGGGGTGACGTATGGCCACATAGCGGTCATAGGCCATGGCCGCTAAGAGGAAGCACTCACCCTCTCCCAGCATGGGAAACAGTAAA
>NW_025410032.1:4507-9466 GCF_002201575.2 Neomonachus schauinslandi
CTGGCTTCCGGGAGCCTGTGGTCACGTGCAAGCAGAGCTTCTGATTCATGAGGATGGGGTAGCGCAGGGGGTGACGTATGGCCACATAGCGGTCATAGGCCATGGCCGCTAAGAGGAAGCACTCACCCTCTCCCAGCATGGGAAACAGTAAAATCCGGGCTTCACAGCCAGCAGGAGAGATGGACCTGGTGCCCATCAGGTAGTTGGTTGCCATTTGGGGGACTATGGTGGAGACCAGCATCATGTCCATGAGGGAGAGCTGGCTAAGCAGAAAGTACATGGGTGTGTGCCGCTGGGGTCCTCATGGATGAGCACAATCATGAGGGCATTGCCCATCAGGTAGATGAGGAAGAGCATGAGCACCATTGAAAAGAGGAACAGATGGGTCTGAGTGTAGTTAAAAAGCCCTAAAAGAATGGAGTTTATCTCTGTGGTGTCATTTGCATCTTCCATGGCTCCATTCATGCCTGGAAGACAAGGAATGAGAGTTGCTTGGAGCTAAGTTTAAGCATTTACTTAAGAAGAGGTGGTCAAATGACATAGAAACAAAAATGAGACTTGGAGGAATAATTACATCTTTAATCTTTCACTTTGTGACAGGATATTTGCCTTAGCATCCTATCACACTGCTCTGCTATTATTACACAGTATTTTTTAACCCTAAGATAATTGCATAACAAGTGTATATCGCAGTACACATTACATTTCTATTATTTCTCTATGTCTTGTTAGTATGCCTCACATAATTTACTCATGATGTTAGGAAATATTACGAAATGCCAGTTTTCTAAAGTTTGTGTACTTCTGTGTTGAAAGAGCCTCATAGTCCCACATTTTAGTCCATATTGATGTGATATATCTCTTAATTATGACTTCTCCATGTTTCTCATATGCTCAAAGTAGTTTCTCAAGATTTCCTTCAATGCCATGAGGAATTGTTTTAATATAAAAAATACACAAAACTAAATGTAAAACTACTATAACTCAGATTGCAGGTGAGGGACACAAAATGGCTATATTTCTCTATTTTACATGTGCATTCAGCATATGGTTTCAATATACCAGGCTCCCAGCTACCACAGATATGCTCTGGAGCACCTATCACCATATTGGCCATGTCATCATGGTGTGTACTTGTGATTACACGGAATTTATCTCAGCTTAGAGACCTTGCAACAATTAATTTTTATACCTAATATGTACTCACAGAATGCTGAATTTAATTAAATGTGTGCATTATAAAAATAAATTTCATAAATGAATATAACCCTAGGGAACATTAAAAAAATGTTTTAATTTGCAGCCTTAAACACTTTGTTACCAGTAATCACACATCTTTAAAGATAGGAGATAAATTTATTTATTAACAAATTAAATTAATTAGCAAATTGATTACATTTTAAATATCTGGTTAGTTGGTTAATTATCTAACTGGTTAATTAAGACATGTTCAAATAAATTTATGCCCCAAATTACTCTGAAGTACAGCATCACCTGTGAATAAAATAGGAAACATCTCCTTTAATTGTAGGGATTAATTGTCTTTTCCCTAAAGCCTCAAACTTTAATTTTTCTTATCTATAAGTATCTATGGTAGTACAATTAGATGTACATGCAAATGACTTTCTCTTTTATATTTATGTGACATTTGTCTTTTCCTTACAAATTCACTCTTTCAAAGACAGCAATAGATTAATGATTACCAAGATGATTATGTTTGGGATTTATTCATAATCTCTACAATATCGAATCCTTATTTAGTTTTTATGTAAATTAATTGGTAAGCAGGGCAAAATTTTTAAATGGGCAGTATCTTTTGTAAATATTAGCACTGTTTTCAGTGTCTAGCATATATGACCACTAACCATTATATCACTAAATGATAAAGATTCTTTTCAGCAAAATAGCTATAAATAAGACATTATAATAAGCTTATGAGTTTAGTAAGTTATTAGTTACTGCTCCATTTTATTACACAATTTATGTATAGCATAACATATTAATGAGTAGGATATTTCTAATTTTCTGTTAATATCATTTATGGCCTCATGCATGCGGCAAGACTTTAGTAAATAATATAAAGGTAGTACATTTTGGCTCTGAGATAACTGAATCCATAACTTTATAACTCTCAACAACTGTTGATTTTTGTTTCAGTTCTTCCATGAGATACTATTAGTTATTTTAGGGGCAATAATTAGAGTCAATCACAAAAAGGTGAACATTAATTTTGTTTAAATTTCAAGTTTATTAATGGTACTGAGCAGAAACTTTTTTAAACTTTTGGATTAATTCTGCAAACTCACTGTTCAGAGGGATCACAACCAACACCAAGGAAATACAAATAATTATAAGAACATATACAAGCAGCTATATATATGCCAACAAATTAGGCAATCTGGAAGGAATGGATGCATTCCTAAAAACATATAAACTACCAAAACTAAAACAGAAGGCAAGAGAAAACCTGAACAGACCCAAAAGCAGCAAAGAAATTGAAGCAGTAATTAAAAATCTCCCAACAAACGAGAGTCCAGGGCTAGATGGCTTGCCAGGGAAATTCTACCAAACATTTAAAGAAGAACTTAGATCTATTCTTCTGAAGATGATTCCAAAAATAGAAATGGAAGGAAAACTTGCAAACTTACTCTATGAGGCCAGCATTATCTTGATCCCAAAACCAGACAGAAACCCCAACAACAAGGAGAAATACAGACTAATATCCCTGACGAGCATGGATGCCAAAATACTCATCAAGATACTAGCCAATAGGATCCAACAAGATATTAAAAGGATTATTCACCATGATCAAGTGGGATTTATTCCTGGGTTGCAAGGGTGGTTCAACATTTGCAAATCAAGAAACATGATATATCACATTAACAAAAGAAAAGATAAGAACCATATGATCCTTTCAAGTAATGCAGAAAAAGCATTTGAAAAATACAGCATCCTTTCTTGATTAAAACTCTCCACAGGGTAGGGATAGAGGGAACATGCCACCATATCACAAAAGCTATATGCCTAAAGCCCACAGCAAATATTATTCTCAATGGGGAAAAACTGAGAGCCTTACCCCTAAAGTCGGGAACATGGCAGGGATGCCCACTCTCACCGCTGTTGCTCACCATAGTACTAGAAGTCCAAGCCTCAGCAATCAGAAAACAAAAAGAAAGAAAAGGAATTCAAATTGGAAAAGAAGTCAAACTCTCACTCTTAGCAGATGACATGATATTTTATGTGGAAGACCCCAAAGACTCCACCCCAAAATTGCTAGAACCCATACAGGAATTCAGCAATGTGGCAGGATATAAAATCAATGCAAAGAAATCATTTTCATTTCTATATACTAATAATGAGACTGAAGGAAGAGAAATTATGGAATTGATCCAATTTACAATTGCACCAAAAACCATAAGATAACTAGGAATAAACCTAGCCAAAGAGGTAAAGGATCTGTACTCTAAAAACTACAAAATACTTATGAAAGAAAAGAGGAAGACACAAAGAAATAGAAAAACTTCCCATGCTCATGGGTTGGAAGAATATGCGTTTTTAAAAAGTCTATGCTACCCAGAGCAGTCTACACATTCAATGGATTCTCCCAACAAACAAGATTTGTTTGATAAGTATGTTTGGGAAACAGTAAAATCCAGGCTCCACAGCCAGCAGGAGAGATGGACCTGGTGCCCATCAGGTAGTTGGTTGCCATTTGGGGGACAATGGTGGAGACCAGCATTTTGATATCAAAATGCCACCAACACTTTTCATGGAGCTGGAATAATTAATCCTAAATTTTGGATGGAAATGGTAAAGATCCCAAATAGCCAGAGGAATGTTGAAAAAGAAAATGAAAGGTGGTGGCATCACAATACCTGATTCAAGCTATATTACAAAGCTGTAATCAGCACAACAGTATGGTTCTGAAACAAAAACAGACTCATAGATCAGTGGAACAGAATAGAGAGCCCAGAAATGGATCCTCAACTCTATAGTCAACTAACCTTCACAAAGCAAGAACCGATATATAATGGAAAAAAGACAGTCTCTTCAACAAATGGTGTTGGGAAAATTGGACATCCCCATGCAGAGGAATGAAATTGGAGCATTTTCTTATACCATACATAAAGATAAGTTAAAAATGGATGAAAGAGCTAAACGTGAGACAGGAATCCATCAAAATCCGAGAGGAGAACACAGGCAGCAACCTCTTTGACCTCGGCTGCAGCAACTTCTTTCAAGACATGTCTCCAAAGGCAGGAGAAAGGAAAGCAAAAATGAACTATTGGGACTTCTTCAAGATAAAAATCTTTTGCACAACAAAGGTAAGAGTCCACAAAACTAAAAGGCAACCTACAGAATGGTAGAAGATATTTGCAAATGATATGTCAGATAAGGGTCTCGTATACAAGTTGTATAAGGAACTTACCACTTGCAACACCCAGAAGACAAGGAGTCCAGTCAAGAAATGGGCAGAAGATATGAGCAGACATTTCTCCAAAGGAGACATACAAATGGCCAACAGACACATGAAAAAATGTTCCACATCACTTGTCATCAGGGAACTAGAAATGAAAACCACAGTGAAATACCACCTTACACCAGTCAGAAGGGCTAAAATTAACAAGTCAGGAAATAACAAATGTTGGCGAGGATGTAAAGAAAGGGGAAACCTCTTACGTTGTTGGTGAGAATGCAAGCTGGTGCAGCCACTCTGGAAAACAGTATAGACATTCCTCAAGAAGTTAAAAAGAGAGCTTCCCTACAACCCAGCAATTGTGCTACTAGGTATTTACCCCAAACACGCAAATGTAGTGATCCGAAGGGGCACCTGCACCCCAATGTTTATAGTAACAGTGTCCACAATAGTCAAACTATGGAAATAGTCGAGATGTCCATTGATGGATGAATGGATAAAGAAGATGTGGTATATCTAAACAATAAATATTACTCAGCCAT
>NW_025410033.1:0-9466 GCF_002201575.2 Neomonachus schauinslandi
CATCATTTGTAGTGTACACAAATGCAACAGAGTTCTGCACCTTGATATTATACCCTGGGACTTTACTGAATCCATTGATCAGTTCTAGTAGATTTTTGCTGGGATCGTCAGGGTTTTCTGTATAGAGTATCATGTCATCTGCAAATGGTGAAAATTTTACTTCTTCCTTGTTTGGCTGCATTTTATTTATTTTTGTTGTCTAATTGTGGGAGATACATAGGGCAGTCAAATCCGCAGAAAACTAGATTTGCCAGGGACCTTTTGACCAAACCCCCTCCGACCAAGCTTGGCACAAGGCAAATATGTCATCTGCACAGAAGGGTGACCAGGAGTCTTAGGACCATGGGCCCTCCATCTCAGCTTTGTACAAGGCAAAGGAATCACCAAGACCCTGGGCCAAGTGCATGAGCACCAATGCAAAAAAGAACAGCACAATTGAATCCTCAGAAAATCAGGCCTCCTGGGAGTCTCGAGAATATGAAACCTCCAACCGAGGTCTGCACTGCCCAAATGAGGACCCTTGACACCAGGCTGAGGTAGAATCCTCTGAACAGGAGCCCTCCAACACAGCCAAGCACTGGGCACAAGAATCCCCTGGACACCAGGCTGAACAGAAGCACCCTGAGATCATGAGGACACCATCCCTGCCAACCACAGGGTAATCAGGTCCCCAGAACACCAGGAGCACTTAGGCTAGGAGCCCTCCAACACAGTCTGGCATGGCTAAATGAATCACCTGGACTGTAGACTGCAAAGGAGCCCTCAGAAGAAAAGCTATCCAACCCAGAAGAGCATAAGGCAATCAGGTTCTCAAACACAGGATTTTGAGGAGCCCTCTGACCAAAACCCCTCCAACCAGACCTGTCAGTGGAAGAATGTATTATCTGGACAGTGGGCCCAACAGGAGCCTTAAGTCCAAAAGCCCTCCAACCCAACTCAGCACCAGGGAAACGAGCCACCTGGAACCTGGGACAAAGAAGGGGAGTCTTCTAGTGCTGTAAAGAAAATGGCAACAAAGTCCCCAGAACACCAGCCCCAGTAGATGTCCTGAGACCATGACAACACCAACCCAGTTGCACACTGGCCAAAGGAGTGCCCGAGACACTGGGTTGAGTGGGAGTCCTCTATCTGGGAGCTCTTCAGCCCAAGAAAGCAGAGGGCAATTGAGTCCTCACAACACTGGGCCAAACAGGAAACTTCAGACTCTCCAACTCAGCTTGGCAGTGGGCAAAGGACTCACTTGGAAAACAGGATGACTGGACTCCCTCCAAATGAGGGCCCTTCAACTGGGGAGACAGCTGGCAATTGAGTCCCTAGAACACCAGGCCCACTGGGAGATCCGGGACCCCAAGCCTTCTGTTTCAGCTTGGCACTGGGCTGAGTCTCTCAGACATCAGGCTGAGCATGAGAACTCTGACCCAAAACCCTCCAACCCCACAGAGCACAGGACAATTGGGTCCCCAGAACACAGGTTGGCTGGGAGCCCTCTGGTCATGACTCCTCCAACTCAGCTCTGCACTGGGCCAAGAAGTCTCTAGAACACTAAACTGACTGGAAGCCCTTTAACTAAGGCGACCCCAGGACAAGTGAGTCACCAGTGCCCAAGGATTCACTTCAGCTTAAAGTCCTTGTGGCTTGTCACCTGGGTAGCCCTCATCTTTTTGAGAATTATCCTCAAGAGAAAAGGATACCGGGCGCCTGGGTGGCTCAGTTCGTTAAGCGACTGCCTTTGGCTCAGGTCATGATCCTGGAGTCCCGGGATCGAGTCCCACATTGGGCTCCCTGTTTGGCAGGGAGTCTGCTTCTCCCTCTGACCCTCCTGACCCTCCCCCCTCTCATGTGCTCTCTCTCTCAGTCTCTCTCAAATAAATAAATAAATCTTAAAAAAAAGAGAGAGAGAGAGAGAAAAGGATACCAAGCCTAAAGGGGAATCAAACCAAAAGTGTGGAGAGTTTGAAATAGAACCCATAGTAGGAGATGTGGTAGGGGGACTAGAGGGGATTGTAGAAGAGACCCCAGGCCCTGAGTACAGAGGACTCATTGGCAAAGGTCCTCCAGATGAAGGAGAGGTGCTCCATCCTGGAAGAAGAGGTGGAGACCTTAGAAAAACAAGTCAAGTAGTGGGGTGAGAAGCAGGCTCAGGTCTATGAGGTGGAGAGATTTTTTGGGTACATCAAGGACTTGCTGGAAGTTTTGCCTCCCAGGCAACGTCATCCAAGTGGTGATGTCCCTGCACCCTCCCAGCCAAGATGACATAAATGCGGAACTTGGAAAAGTTTGGTCATCTCCAGGAGTGAGTGTTTTAATATTTTTCAGAGGCCTAAATAACTTAAAACCATTATTTCATAATGAGTACAGGAAACAGCCCCTGGGTGACTGTGATGTACAGCCTGGGTTACCGTCACTACTGTGCCTTATAAGTCATCACATTCTCCAGTTGGTGGGCAGGGGCCTCCACAGCTCTGAGAAAGTGTCAGTGAATTATGCAGAGCTGACCCTGAGCACAACCTTCCGATCCCCATCAACACTTTCAGACATCCTGTTTTGTAGAAATCAAGGTCAGCTGCTGAGGTCATCCCCATTCTGAAGGAAGGAAAAAATAAGCTGTAATGTCCATATGTAGGTATTTCTGCAAAAATGATTTATGTCCCTAGCCCCATCACACATGCTCTGGCAAATTGGAGTTTGGACCCTGGCATGAAGTTTCCAAACTCTGGTCACCAGAGCTAGTATTTCCTGACTGCATGTCCCTGTGTGATGCGGACCTCTGAAGAGTAAATGTGACTAGATGAGGGAACCAGGCTGGAGGGAGGCCAGAAGCAGGGAACCATTCCCTGCCTCTGGATGATTTCCTGTGGGTAGGTACGTACAGACTGGAGTGAGGAGCCTGGAGTGTGGGCTTTCTGCTCTGAGTCACAGAAGCACTGCAGAAGTTGGGGGAGACACAGATTACTACTTGCTGCTCCATGTGGAGGGGTGGATGGACAGAGTAAAGAAGAGAAGGAGACAGGTAGGAACAGGTGGGAACAGGTGCGTATGGAATACTCAGGTGTCTGTGGATATGGAGGAAGGTGTCTACCTCTAATAGGCGGAGCTGAGATTCTACCATTCATTGGACAGAAGGAAGGAGGAAAGTAACTTTCCAGGTTTGTCCTCTCCCTAGAGAGTATCCCTTAACTTCAACACAGGATGGGGGAGCTCAAGTGCCTTGTGGATGCTAATGAGCTGGGGTCTGCCTGTGACTGTAGTGGAGGTAAGAGATCCTAGAGCCATGGCCCCTTGGGGGAGCTCAAGGCACTGTGCTCATATCACCTCGGCATGAACTGATTAGAGCCATGAAAAAGCTCTCTTAGGGAAGGTCAAAATGAGGGGGACTTGGGAGGAGAGAGGTTAGTTTCTCTAGGATGGATGGTGTCTGATCTTATAGGAGGGCTGCTGCTTTCAGGAGCCAGTGGGGAGGCTGGTGGAGTCCAGGTCAATTGGATTTGTGGGGGAAGTGGATCACAGTGTGATCCCAGAGCTGCTAACCTCTAGTGGCCACCTGCTCAGGCCCCACTTACCACACACATGTTTCTGGACACAGCAGGATCTTGGAGGTGCTGGGACCCAATTTTGGGGGTGTGAAGCAGAGAAGTTCACCCCTTGAGCCCCCATTCCTTCATCTGTAAAATGTGGGCGACTTTGGGGGGATGGCTGTGTGAGCAGGATGCAGGAGAAGGCAGGGTTGGGGAGGGGATCTACAAGAGCAGGGGACAGATGCTGTCCAGAGGAGGGAGGGCAGGCTGTGAACCAGGTCCATGTCCTGTCAGTTCCTTCCCAAATTCAAAACAGCAGGTTCAGGAGGAGAGCAGTCTAGGTCCTGCCTCTGTCCTGTCCCATACCTGGCCTTCTCTGCCCCTTAGAGTACAGCACATCACAGCCCAGCACCTGCCCAGTCACAGACCATCACCAGGTTCCTCCTGCCTCCAACGCTGCTGCTTAACACCCACACATTAGGGTCCTGGGGAAGCTTGGAGCTTCAAGGAGGCAGGGTGGGACTGATAGCTTTAGGGAACTATTCTGAGGTGTGTTGTAAGGTAGAGCCATACTATAGGTAGGGAGGGATTTAGGTACATTTAGTGATTCACAGGAAGGTTCAGATAGTACAGAAATGTCCCGTTGCAGAGGCACTCTTGGCTCATTTTGCCCCAAGGTAACATCCTACATCACTGCAGGACACTAATCACACCAGGAAACTGACAGTGGTATGATGGACATGTCTAGGTCTGTCACTTTGTCATGGACATTTATATGTTCAACAGCACAATCCAGGTATGGATCTACTCCATCAGCAGGAAGATTTCCCTCATGCTACCCTCCCCTGCCCCAGCCATCCCTTCCATGCCATTCACCCCTGTGTTTTACACTTTGGCATTTTGCGTTGCCATTTTGTTGGCATTTTGTTACGTGAGGGGACTCCTACAGCTGTGACCAGCGATGATGTTTTATTGTTTGTTTGTTTTCACTCAGGATTATATACCTGGAATCCATCCACGTTTTGTGTTATCCTAACTTTATTACTTTTTATCACTGAGTTGTGCTCCCTAGGTTGGAAATGCCACAGTTTGTTCATCTGCTCCCCTTTTGAGGGATATTTTGGTTTGTTTCCAGTCTTTAGAGACTACAAATAATCCCACAGTGAATATTTGGGCACAGTGTTTTGTGGGATGGCTGGGGCAGGGGAGGTATTTTCATTCTCTAGAATAAAGGTCCAGGACAGTGAGTGCTGGGTTGTCACATTTATATTTCCCTTTTGCAGAACCTATCAAACTGTCTTACCAGAGTGGCTGTTCCATTTACATTCCCACCAGCAATGTAGGAGAGCTGGCTCTTTCCTACATTTGATGTTTTTACTGTGTTTTATATTAACGAGCTGTCCTAAAAGGTAGGTAATAGTGATTTTCAATCAAGTTTTTCCTTTACATTTCCCTCATGGCAACTAATGTACAGTTTTTTCTTGTGCTTATTTGCCATGTGCATGTTCTCTTTGCTGAAATGTCTGTTCATGTCTTTTGCCCATTTGCTATTTGGATAGTGTTTTTTTTTTTTTTTCCTCCCCCTGTTGAGTGTTGTTTTTTTACATATTATAGATAGAAGTTCTTTGTCAGATAAGTGGTTTGCAAATATATTCACCTAGTCTATAGCTTGTCTTTTCATCCTCCTAACAAGATCTTTACTACAACCGAAGGTTTTAATCTTGATAAAGTCCAGTGTTATGCCCTATGAATCCTCCTTTCTTGTCTTGTACAAAAATGCACCAAATGCTAGGTTTAGAAAATGGCTAAACATCCGTAATGCATTTTCTCACAGTTCTGCTGCGTAGAAGTCCAACATAAGGCACCAATTTGATCAGGTTCTGAGGAAGCCTATCCTCCTGGAGTTTTGTCGATAGCCACCTTCTGGCTTTGTGCTCACATAACCTTTCTTTGCTGGTGTGCACGGAGAGTGAAAGTTCTCTGTGTCTCTTCTCATAAGCATGCTAACCCCATCATGAGAATCCTAACCTTGTGACCTAACTCAACCTATGTTCCTCCCAAGGTGCCAGGTCCAGTTTCATAGGGGTTAGAAGTGAAACATGTGAGTGGGATGGGGGATCAAATTTAGTCTATATCATGTGTCTTGACAGATGTCTTGGGGTTCCCTCTGTTTGGGTTTTGTCATTTTCCTCAATTTTAGGCTCATGTTTTATGTCAAATTTGGGAGATGATCAACCATGTTTTCTTGAAATATTCTTTTTTTTTTTTCCTTTACATTTCCTTGAAATACTTTTTAATCCCTCCTTTTCTTTTTTTCTCATTCCGGGATTCTTGTGACATGAATAGATTTTTTTCTCTCCATTGTTCATATGAGATACTTTCTGTTGTTCTACCTTCAAGGTACTGACTCTTTCCTCTGTCATCTACCTTGTCCTACTGAGCCAATTTAC
Source organism: Neomonachus schauinslandi (assembly GCF_002201575.2). Lineage (NCBI taxonomy): Eukaryota > Metazoa > Chordata > Mammalia > Carnivora > Phocidae > Neomonachus > Neomonachus schauinslandi. Next base: position 5,966 of record NW_025410033.1, read on the forward strand.
TGCGTTGCAAAAATTTTAGTTATATTTTTTTCAGTTCTAATTGTTAATTATGTTCTTTTTTATATCTTTCTGTCCTGAGACTTACTTTCATTTGATTCAATCCCAACTGCAATACATTATTGAAGCATTTTTATAATGGTTCCTTCCAAACCCATTGGAAATCCCAACATCTAGGTCATCATTGATCTTGGCGATCTTTGGATTGTGTGGCATATTCAAGATGACATTTTTCTGGACATTGGCATGGTGAATGTTCTTAATTATCCATCTTGGATATTTGGGGTGTTATGTCATGTGACTCTGGATCTTCTTCATTCTGGTGTGTGAGCAGGTGGTGGGTCTACAAGAGTGTGGCTAGTATGGGAAGCCCCAGTTATGTGCTCAAAGCAGAAGAAGCAAACTGAAGGCTGACCAAACATAGCCGTGAAGTTACAGTGTACCTGTGGGGAATGTCACATCTTCCTGTCATTCTTACCAGAAGCCAGAGATGAGGGCACATGACAACTAAAAACATGTTGTTTGCTGAATTTATTTCTGTGCATGGATGAGGCCTTTCTAAGGACCCAAAGCCTGGTTGGGAGGGGAAGATTTTAGGAAAAGTGTGTTCCGTGTATGGACGTCATTTGAGAAATTTTGTTTATGTTGGTGGAAGAAGGATGGGCTTACTGAGATGGCTGGCATTGCTGTTCGACTTCTTCAAAACTCAAGTCAAGGTGGCCCCTCTTACGAGTGTCCTCATCCTAGATATCGTCCTCCCAGGAGCTGCTGAGGGAGCTGAGTCCTCATAGAAAAGGTGAGCCCGAGCTGGTGGGCTGACTGGTGTGAAATGAGACACAAGTTCCCCTCCCTACTCACTTTTGCAAATGCCAGCTTGGGAATGACCTTTACCCTCATCCAAGCCATCACAGTGGAGTCACAAAGAGAGTACAGCCTGGTAGTCAGCTCACCTGGAAGGCCCAAAGGCTAGTCGCTCCCTCTCTCTTCATCAGCCTCGGGCAGGTGTGGGGTCCTCTCACATCCACTCTGGCACTCTCTAGGGGAAGCAGACCACTCACCACTGAACACAGGACCAGGGGTCTCATGAAGTATTCTCCTTTCAGGCCTACCCCTAGGACCATTCCCAGCCCTGGTCCGGGCTCCTCTGGGCTGCAAGCCCCAGGTACTTGCTTCCTGACTGGCAATCTCTTGCTCTGTTTAGCCAAAGCGAGCCTCTCCTCTTGCACTGGGGAACCCACATCACACAGAACTGCTGGAGTAGGGTGACTTTTCAGATCATCGCAATAAGACAGGATGAAGAGAATACCCATGAACCCCCCAAAGTACGGATCAGGCATGACAAACCATCTCTGTTTCTTCCAGAACAGCTCTCTCTACAGTCCATCATGACTGACCCCACAGATGGGGGAGTCCATTCATTCAGGGCAAATTAAGACATCTCTTTGGGAAACTGTTGCCAAAATTAACCCTGAACATTTCCTTCAAGGTGTGGGTTTCCTGAAATGGAAGTGAGCTCCTTAAACCACACTCTCAAATTCAGCATTTCAATTCCACAGGGGAAAACTGAAGACGGTTTAAACTTGCTCATACTGCACCCCTCAGTTTGGCAGCAGTGGGAGGACCTGACTGCAGGGTGGTGAGCTTGAGGGGCTGTTCCAGGTGCAGCTGCAGCCATGCCCTAAGTAGACTCGCCTGAAACAGGGTTCTCAGAGTGTCACAACACACAGTGAGTCTCAAGGGAGTATGGTTGTGCTGCAACTTGTAGAAACTTCGGTAGACCTCTGCTTTCCACTGTGAAAATGAAGAAAACCCTGTGGGACAATGCTACACAAATCCAGGAATGGTCTCCCCAATTCAGCTTCACAAATGGCCCCACTCTCCTACTCGCTCATGCCCCAAACCGAAATGCCCTCCTGGACTCCCTTCCGGTAAACACCCATCTGCCTGGGTTGCTCTTCTCTGCCCATTCAGCTGATGTCCCTGTGGAGGACTGAGTGAAAACTATGCAATCCCCTGTATCCCACACTGGTCTTGTTCAGACCTCCTGTGGATTCCAGGACACATGTTCCTCGGTCTATCGCACCCTCTAGACCCCCATGTCTGCATGTCACCCCCTTTCACTACCTATCTCCCCTGGAGTGCTGCTCCCAAACTCCATGCACCTTGCCACTTAGGGTTGCTGCAGGAACTCCTCAGAGAACACCTCCTTCTACAAACTAGTCCATCTTCCAGTCCCCTCTGTCCATCCCCTGAGCTCACACACTGGTCCCAGGAGTCACCAACATTGCTTCACTGCACTGTGTTCCTTTTCTCAGAATGCTACCTCCATGAGCCCAGGGACGGATCCCCTCCATCTGTTTAGTGTCCAGTAGGCCTTTGGCACTAGTGAATGCACTGCTCTCGAGGGAAGTCACATGGGAAGAAACAATCCAACTCAATCTAGTTGTATGCAATATGAACAGACAGCTATTTTATCTACTCTACTGCCTGTTTTACATAAGCTAAACGTTCCCTGCTTGTCACCATCTTGGATCCCAGGTTTCTTCAACTGCATGATCATGTGGGAAAGTTCTTGGACACTCTGTGACCTTTCAGGTTTCAGCAGGCCTAAGGTCAAGTGGCTGTTAGCAGCTGTGGGGGTAAAGAGCTTGCTGGGCAGGGCAGCCAGCTCACATCCTGGGGGATCCACTGCCAAACCTGACCCCTGCTGAGCCATTCTTCTGGAGGGAAGGGATCTCATAGCCCTGAGACCCAAAGACAGAAGCTCACATTCCCAGAGCCAGGTTGGGCTCCCGGCTCTCCTCATTCCTCACCTACACATCCCCTCACAGAGCCAGCCAGGACCCCACGGGAGATCCAGCACCATCAGCATCAGTAGGAGGAGAGTCAACTACTGAATGAAAACTCTAGTCCCTTTCTCTCCACATCTGGAAAAGCAAACACTGTACCTGGGGTTATCGTGCAGTGGGAGGCGGGCAGAGGGTGCAGGTGGACTGCAGCTGAGACAGAATTAGCTGGATTTCTTGACACTGCCGTTTTCTTTGTCTCTGGAGAAAAAGAGAGGTAATTAACTGAGGTTTCAGCATTTCTCATTTCAGTAGATATAATCAAACAAATAGTTGGAAGTAGTCTTTTATGTGCACAAAGCTTTCCACATTTCTAGAAAAGAAAATGCTCAATTGACAGGGACTGGCAGAGCAGAACTGGATAGAGCCCAGGGGTCCTCAGGCCTGACATGCAGTCTGGATATGACAGAGCTTGCAACTGTGCTATGGAGTGACGTTGGAGACCTTTAAACTGTATTTCCAGGTGATAAATTTAGAGAGAAAGTTATGTATCACAACATAAGTTTGTGGGTATTGTATTCTAACCCTGTTCACTCACCCCCTTTTTTTCAGTTTTAGAGGTAGAATTTACTGATTCATCAGTTGCATATAACACCAGCGCTCATTACATCACCTGTCTCCTTGACACCCATCACCCAGTTACCCCGTCCCCCACCCA
>NW_025410034.1:0-1132 GCF_002201575.2 Neomonachus schauinslandi
GGGACCAGGGGCAGATATGGAGGTAACTGCGGCCCCACCTCCGGCTCCTCAGCAGAGCTCACAAGCCAGGCTGGCTCCCATCCCGAGGCATAAATTATTTATAAAAAAATTGATAAGCTGCAATTTATTAAAATGAAAATCTTATGATCTCAAAAAACTCAAAAATAAACAGCAAGCTCCAGACTTAAAAAATCTTGAAAAAAAGGATCTCTTTCCAAAAGATACATGTGAAAAACAATTGTGTTCTAAATATACAAAGAACACTTGAAATCAACAATGAAGAAAATAACTTAATTAAGAAAACCGACTGAGTCCCATAATAAACCATTCACTAAATAAGATAGATTGCAGGGGAGGAGCAAGATGGTGGAGGAGTAGGAGATCTAAATTTTGCCTGGTCCTAGGAATTCAGCTAGATCGGGATCAAACCATTCTGAACACCTATGAACTCAACAGGAGATCAAAGAGAATAGCAGCAACTCACTGAACAGAAAAGCGACCACTTTCTGGAAGGTAGGACATGTGGAGAAGTGAATCCAAGGTGATATTTGGGAAGATAGATGGCGGGGGAGGGGGCCTCCATCAGCTGCTACTGGCAAGGGATAGAGAAGTGGAGCACAAAATCAGAACTTTTAGAAGTCGGCTTTGCTGAGGGCCGTCGCTCCAGTGGCTAAGCGGGGGGGTGGAACACTCACTGGGAAAGTGTGGTCTCAGGACCCTTGGGGTCACAGAAAGACCGGGGGTGCCTGGGTGCGGCAGAGCTCCCAGGTATCGGGGCAGGGAAGCCCGTTTCAGAGACGGAGCCAAGGAGTGGTCTCTCAGTTCCGGGTTGCCATAGACTGTGATCTGCGGCACAGTCGGGCCACTGCTCCTCCAGTAGGGACCCAACAAGGGGCAGAGACTCCCCTTCCGGGAGACTCCCCTTCCTCCCCCGGGAGGAGCGGCACAGGAGCGCACTGCAGGTATCTGCTGGGTTTGGAGACTCCACACGGGGTCTGTTCGAGAGACATAATCACTTGGTCACAGGCCAGGTTAGCACAAGTGTGGCCAGAGACCAGGGAGATCGGAGTGATTGACTGCTTTTCTCTGGGATCTCACTGAGGAGTGTGGCCCGGAGTTATCGGCTCCTCCA
>NW_025410034.1:1142-9465 GCF_002201575.2 Neomonachus schauinslandi
TCTGGGATCTCACTGAGGAGTGTGGCCCGGAGTTATCGGCTCCTCCACGGTGGAGATTGGGAGGTCACCATTTTCACTTTCGTCCTCCAAAGCTGTATGGAGAGCTTGCAGGGAACAAAAGCTCCCAAGAGCAAACCTAAGCAGATTACATAGATCCACCTGCAGCAAGGGCTGGGTAATTACACCTCTGGAAAAGACATTTGAGAACCACAGCAACAGGCCCCGCCCCCAAAAGATCAGCAAGAACAGCATGCCAAGACCAAGTTTACCTATCAATGAGAATGGCAGAACTCCAGCACTAGGGGAATACAGCACATAGATTACATGGCTTTTTTCCCCCAGGATTCTTTAGTCTTTCAAAGTTAATTTTTTATTTATTTTTTCTTTTTTTAATTTTTTTCCCTTTTTCAACCAACATATTCTGAAACCTTTTTTAAAAAAATCTTTTTTACTTTTAATTTTTAGAGTCATATTCTATCCCTTCATAGTAGTTTAACATTATTTTTGGTATATATATAAGTTGTCCTCTCCTTAAAATTTTGGGATACCGTTGCTTCTAACAGACCAAAATACACCCTAAATCTCTAGTGTATGGCTTTGTTCTAGTCTCCGGCCTGATCATATTCTCTCCCTCTAGTTTGTTTTCTCAAACCAACCTCTTATCAATTCCTTTTATAAAATCTTTTCTAATTTTCATCTTTACAGTCATATTCCATCTCTTCATCATATGTACCCTTATTTTTGTACATACATAAGTTTTTCTTTCCTTAAACTTTTGGGAGGCAGTTTCTTCTAACAGACCAAAATACACCCAAAATCTAGTGTGTGGCAATGATCTATGCACAAGCCTGATCATATTTGATCATATTCTTTTTTTTTTTTTAAATTTTATTTTCTATTCTCTTTCTTTCCCTTTGTGTTCCCCCGGTTTCAGGTCTCTTCTGATTTGTTTAGTGTATATTTCTCTGGGGTCATTGTTATGCTGTTAGCATTTGTTCTATCATTCATCTATTGTGTTTTGTGTAAAATGAAAAGATGGAAAAAGTCACCCCCCAAAAAAGAACAAGAAGCAGTACCGACTGCCAGGGACCTAATCAATATGGACATTAGTAAGATGTCGGATCTAGAGTTCAGAATGATAATTTTAAAGATACTAGCTGGGCTTGAAAAAAGCATGGGAGATATTACACAAACCCTTTCTGGAGAAATAAAGGAACTAAAATCTAACCAAGTTGAAATCAAAAAGGCTGTTAATGAGGTGTAATAAAAAATGGAGGCTCTAACAGCTAGGATGAATGAGGCAGAAGAGAGAATTAGTGATATAGAAGAATAAATGATGGAAAAAAAAGCTGAGAAAAAGAGAGATAACTACTGGATCATGAGGGCAGAATTTGAGAGATAAGTGATACCATAAGATGAAACAACATTAGAATAATTGGGATCCCAGAAGAAGAAGAAAGAGAGAGAGGGGCAGAAGGTATATTGGAGCAAATTATAGCAGAGAACTTCCCTAATTTGGGGAAGGAAACAAGCATCAAAATCTAGGAGGCATGGAGAACCCCCATCAAAATCAATAAAAATAGGTAAACACCCTGTCATTTATACTGACCTTCTGAGTCTCAGAGACAAAGAGAAAATCCTGAAAGCAGCTCAGGAGAAGAGATCTGTAACCTACAATGTAGAAACATTTGATTGGCAACAGACCTATCCACAGAGACCTAGCAGGCCAGAAAGGACTGCAATGATATATTCAGAGCATTAAAGGAGAAAAATATGCAGCCAAGAATACTATATCCAGCTAGGCTGTCATTGAAAATAGAAGGAGAGATAAAAAGCTTCCAGGACAAACAAAAACTAAAAAATTTGCAAAAACAAAACCAGCCCTACAAGAAATATTGAAAGGGGTCCTCTAAGCAAAGAGAGAGCCTAAAAGTGACAGAGACCAGAAAGGAACACAGAAAATATAGAGTAACAGTCACCTTACAGGCAATACAATGGCACTAAATTCATATCTTTCAGTAGTTACTCTGAATGTAAATGGGCTAAATGCCCCAATCAAAAGACACAGGCTATCAGATTGGATAAAAAAAAAAAAAACAAAAAAACAAGACCCATTGATATGCTGCCTGCAAGAGACTCATTTTAGCCCCAAAGACACCCCCAGATTGAAAGTGAGGGGGTGAAAATCATTTACCATGCTAATGGACACCAAAAGAAAGCTGAGGTGGCAATCCTTATATCAGACAAATCAGATTTTAAACCAAAGACTATAAGAAGAGATGAGGAAGGACACTCTATCATAGCTGAAGTGTCTTTCCAACAAGAAGATCTAACTATTGTAAATATCTATGCCCCTTACATGGGAGAAGCCAATTATATAAGCCAATTAATAAAAAAAGCAAAGAAACACATCAACAACAATACTATAATAATGGGGGACTTTCACACACCCCTCACTGAAATGGACAGATCATTTAAACAAAAGATCAACAAGGAAATAAAGACTTTAAAAGACACACTGAACCAAAAGGACTTCACAGATGTATTCAGAACATTCCATCCAAAAGCAACAGAATACACATTCTTCTCTAGTGCCCATGGAATATTCTAATTAATAGATCACATCCTAGGTCAAAAATCATATCTCAACTGGTGCCAAAAGGTTGGGATCATTCCCTGCATATTTTCATAGCACAGTGCTTGCTTTGAAACTAGACCTCAATCACAAGAGGAAAGTCGGAAAGAACTCAAATACATGGAGGCTAAAGAGCATCCTACTAAAGAATGAATGGGTCAACCAGGAAATTAAAGAAGAATTAAAACGATTTATGGAAACACATGAAAATGAAAACACAACTGTTCAAAATCCTTGGGATGCAGCCAAGGCAGTCCTAAGAGGAAAGTATATAGCAATACAAGCCTTTCTCAAGAAACATGAAAGGTCTCAAGTACACAACCTAACCCTACACCTAAAGGAGCTGGAGAAAGAACAGCAAATAAAGCCTAAACCCAGCAGGAGAAGAGAAATAATAAAGATCAGAGCAGAAATCAATGAAGTAGAAACCAAAAGAACACTAGAACAGATCAACGAAACTAGGAGCTGGTTCTTTGAAAGAATTGACAAGATTGATAAACCCCTGGACAGACTTATCAAAAAGAAAAGAGAAATGAACCAAATCAACAAAATCATGCATGATAGAGGAGAGATCACAATCAACACCAAAGAAATACAAACAATTCTAAGAACATATTATGAGCAACTCTATGCCAGCAAACTAGATAATCTGGAAGAAATGGATGCATTCTTAGAGATGTATCAACTACCAAAACTGAAGCAGGAAAAAATAGAAAACCTTAACAGTCCTATAAGCACTAAGGATATTGAAGCAGTCATCAAAAATCTCCCAACAAATAAAAGCTCAGGGCCAGATGGCTTCCCAAGGATATTCTACCAAACATTTAAAGAAGAATTAATACCTATTCTTCTGAAATGGTTCAAAAATAGAAATGGAAGGAAAACTTCCAAACTCATTTTATGAGGCCAGCATTACCTTGATCCCCAAACCAGACAAAGAACCCATCAAAAGGGAGAGTTACAGACCAATATCCTTGATGAACATGGATGTAATGGAGAATTATAGACCAATATCCTTGCAAAGATTCTCTCCAAAATACTATCCAATAGGATCTAACAGTACATTAAAAGGATTCTTCACCACAACCAAGTGGGATTTATCCGTGGGCTGCAAGGTTGGTTTGACATCCGCCAATCAATCAATGTGATACAAAACATTAATTAAAAAAAGAACAACAACCATATGATCCTCTCAATAGATGCAGAAAAAGCATTTGACAAAGTACAGCATCCTTTCTTGATCAAAACTCTTCATAGTATAGGGATCGAGGGTACATACCTCAATATCATAAAAGCCATCTATGAAAAACCCACAGTGAATATCATTCTCAATGGGGAGAAACTGAGAGCTTTCCCCCTAAGGTCAGGAACACGGCAGGGATGTCCACTCTCACCACTGCTATTCAACATAGTATTAGAAGTCCTAGCCACAGCAATCAGACAACAAAAAGAAATAAAAGGCATCCAAAATGGCAAAGAAGTCAAACTTTCACTTTTTGCAGATGATATGATACTTTATATGGAAAACCCAAAAGACTCCACCCCAAAAGTGCTAGAACACATACAGGAATTCAGTAAAGTGGCAGGATATAAAATCAATGTCCAGAAATCAGTGGCATTCCTATACACCAACAACAAGACAGAAGAAAGAGAAATTAAGGAGTTGATCCCGTGTACAATTGCACCCAAAACCATACAATACCTAGGAATAAATCGAACCAAAGAGGTAAAGAATCCGAACTCAGAAAACTATAAAATACTCATGAAAGAAATTGAGGAAGACACAAAGAAATGGAAAACGTTCCATGCTCATGGATTGGGAGAACAAATATTGTGAAGATGTCAATGTTACCTAGAGCAATCTACACATTCAATGCAATCCCCATCAAAATACCATCCACTTTTTTCAAAGAAATGGAACAAATAATCCTAAAATTTGTATGGAACCAGAAAAGACCCTGCATAGCCAGAGGAATGTTGAAAAAGAAGAGCAAAGCTGGCGGCATCACAATTCAGGACTTCTAGCTCTATTACAAGGCTGTCATCATCAAGACAGTATGGTACTGGCAGAAAAACAGACACATAGATCAATGGAACGGAATAGAGAGCCCAGAAATGGACCCTCAATTCTATGGTCAACTTATCTTCAACAAAGCAAGAAAGAATGTCCAATGGAAAAAAGACAGTCTCTTCAACAAATGGTGTTGGGAAAATTAGACAGCCACATGCAGAAAAATGAACTGGACCATTTCCTTACACCACACACAAAAATGGACTCAAAATGGTGGAAAGATCTAAATGTGAGACAGGAGTCCATTAAATCCTAAAGAAGAACACAGGCAGCAACCTCTTTGACCTCAGCTGCAGCAACTTCTTCCTTGAAACATCGCCAAAGGCAAGGGAAGCAAGGGCAAAAATGAACTCTTGGAACTTCATCAAGATAAGAAGGCTTTGCACAGCAAAAGAAACAGTCAACAAAACCAAAAGACAACCGACAGAATGGGAGAAGATATTTTCAAATGACATATTAGATATAGGGCTAGTATCCAAAATCTATAAAGAATTTATCAAACTCAACACCCAAATAACAAATGATCCAATCAAGAAATGGGCAGAAGACATGAACAGACAGTTTTCCAAAGAAGTCATCCAAATGGCCAACAGACACATGAAAAAGTGCTCAACATCGCTCGGCATCAGGGAAATCCAAATCAAAACCTGAATGAGGTACCACCTCACACTAGTCAGAATGGCTAAAATTAACAATTCAGGAAACAACAGATGTTGGTGTGGATGCAGAGAAAGGGGAACCGTCCTACACTGTTGGTGGGAATGCAAGCTGGTGCAGCCACTCTGGAAAACAGTATGGAGGTTCCTCAAAAAGTTGAAAATAGAGCTACCCTATGTTCCAGCAATTGCACTACTGGGTATTTACCCTAAAGATACAAAAGTAGGGATCCGAAAGGGTACATGCACCCCGATGTTTATAGCAGCAATGTCCACAATAGCCAACCTGTGGAAAGAGCCAACCTGTGGAAAGAGCCAAGATGTCCATCAACAGATGAATGGATAAGGAAGATGTGGTGTGTATATATATATATATATATATATATATATATATATATATATATATATCTGAATGGAGATATTATGCAGCCATCAAAAGGAATGAGATCTTGCCATTTGCAACGACGTGGATGGAACTGGAGGGTATTATGCTGAGCGAAATAAGTCAAACATAGAAAGACATGTATCATATGACCTCACTGATATGAGGAATTCTTAATCTCAGGAAACAAACTGAGGGTTGCTGGAGTGGGGTGTGGGGTGGGAGGGATGCGGTGACTGGGTGATAGACACTGGGGAGGGTATGTGCTCTGGTAAGCGCTGTGAATTGTGCAAGACTGTTGAATCTCAGATCTGTACCTCTGAAACAAATAATGCAATATATGTTAAGATAAAAAAAAAAGAAGGTAGCAGGAGGGGAAGAATGAAGGGGGGGAAATCGGAGGGGGTTACGAACCATGAGAGATGATGGACTCTGAAAAACAAACTGAGGGTTCTAGAGGGGAGGGGGGTGGGAGGATGGGTTAGCCTGGTAATGGGTATTGAGGAGGGCACGTTCTGCATGGAGCACTGAGTGTTATGCACAAGCAATGAATCATGGAACACTACATCTAAAAGTAATGATGTAATGTATGGGGATTAACATAACAATAAAAATATTTTAAAATAATGATAGAACTACCGTACAATCCAGCAATTGCAACACTATATATTTACACAAAGGATACAGAGATAGTGATTCAAAGTGATACATGAACCCCGATCTTTCTAGCAGCATTATCAAATATAGTCAAATTATTTAGAGCCCAAATGTCCCGTGAATGATGAATGTATAAAGACGATGTGGGAGATACATATTTATATTTGTGGGGTATATATGGGAAATATATATAATAATATTTTCTGAGATATATATAGGATATTTCTATTTATATCTATATATATCCTGTAGATATCTCTCTCTATATAACCTATAAATATATCCTATATAGATAGATATTTATACCTGTATAAGATATAGATAGATATACATATATACATCTATCTATAATCTTGCCATTTGCCATGACAGGAATGGAGCTAAAGAGTATTAGTATTATGCTAAGTGAAGTAAGTCAGTCAGAGAAATAAAAATAACATGATTTCACTAATATGTGGAATTTAAGAAACAAAACAAATGGACAGAGGGGGAAGAAAAAAAGAGACAACCCAGGAAACAGACTCTTAGCTATAGAGAACAAACAGGTGGTTACTGGAGGGAAGGTGGGTGGGGGGGATGGGTTAAATAGGTGACTGGTATTAAAGAGGGCACTTGTGATGAGCACTGGGTGCTGGATGAATCACTAAATTTTACACCTGAAACTAATACAACATTCTATGTTGACTAAGTGCTATGTAAATAGCAATTTGGAGAAAAAACAAAAAGGAATTGCAACATGGCAATTCACATTTAAAAAATAGTCTTTACAGAACATCCTGGTGCATAGCTTACCAAATTGAATATTACTAAAAATTAGTACTTTCATTTTTTTTTTCCTGTGACAATCAGGGTAAAATGCACTTGATGTATTATTAGTTTCAGAGATAGAGTCAATCATCTAAAAAAGGAAAAGGCTTTATGAAACTGTCCATGTGATTTCTTTCCTGAATTTTCAATGATCAGCATCCACATAACACAGTCCATACAGTTAACAGGTAGACAGATGATAGATAGATGATAGATTAGATAGATAAATAGATGATAGATATAGATATATGATAGATATTTCATGGCATGTTGACAAAAATGGTGAATTTTCTCTTATTGCTGTTGTGTGTATTATCTCTTCCCTAAAAATCTATTGTACTTTTACATAATAAACTACAATAGATCACCGAAAACAAACAAACAGATATCTATGAGGCATATTAGTCATCCCTTTTGCTTAGGTATCTTGCTTTTGTTTTGTCCTGTACTTTCATTTGGCCCATATTCTACTGTCTCCTCATTTTTTTCCTAACTCTAAATTTGTTTCTGTGTGCTAGGGATCTCAGCTCTGTCTCCTGCTTTTTGAGGTAGTGGCCTTATGAAGAGGTCCTGCAGTGATCCCCGGTGCAGTGTCCTATGTTCACCAGAACCCTGCTTTTCAGGGGTGTCTTCTATGTGGGTTGTGTAAGCTGTGCTGTTGTGGTTTACCCACTTCTTCCTTCATTCCAGTCACCTGTGGTGGCTCTCTGCCTGTTTTGGGCAGGGTTTGACCCCTGTGGTGTAAGTGGACCTGTCTGGAGCCACCTTGGACTTGACTTGAGTCAGCCCAGATATTTGCCATAGATGTAGTAGCATCAGGCTACAGGGTGCTTTCCCTGTGTTGTCCATGTAGAAGATTTCATTGGCAGGCACGGCCTGTAATCAAACCAGTTGTCTTCCTACAGCTCACTGCTGAGGCTGCTGTCTCACTGGTGTGTGCGATTATCTTTCTTTGTCTACGGCAGAGGAGTTCCTTTGGAAATGGTCTAGTCCTTCTCAGTTTGGATGGGCTCTGCCCAAGAGGGTATTGGAGGAGACATACCCCCCACCTGGGGAGGGTCAGGACATGCAGTGTTTGTAAGGTTTGTGTTCTGGTCTTCTGATGACTGCCTGGC
>NW_025410035.1:0-5941 GCF_002201575.2 Neomonachus schauinslandi
TCACACGCGCACACACGTGCACACACCGCATCTCACGCATCTCACACGCGCACACGTGCACACACCGCATCTCATGCATCGCACACACCGCATCTCACACGCGCACACACGCGCACACACCGCATCTCACGCGCACACACGTGCGCACACCGCATCTCACACGTGCACACACGTGCACACACCGCATCTCATGCATCGCACACACGCACACACACGTGCACACACCGCATCTCACGCATCTCACACACGTGCACACACGTGCACGCGCCGCATCTCACGCATCGCACACACGTGCACACGCCGCATCTCACGCATCGCACACACGCGCACACACACGTGCGCGCGCGCCCCATCACATGTGAGGAACTCAGCGGGCATCCCCATTGCAGAGGTGAGGAAGCTGAGACTCAGGGACAGTCAGAAGAGCCCACGCTGGTCAGCTCTCAGCTGAGCAGGACAGAGCACGGGAGGCAGGGGTCCCACAGGCCTATGATGTGGGGGCTCGTGCCTGGAGTGGGGCCAGGATCCTGCCCTTGGCCTGCCTCAGAGAAGGAGGGTGGTGCTGAGGCCTGGGCTTCCCTTGGGCCCTAGCACCTGGGGCCTTGAGCTGTGGATTGTGGACACTGCTGGCCAACAACACAGGGCCCATGGCTTTTTGGGGCTATAGCCCCATCTTGGGACCTGGGTGGCCCTGGGGAGCAGGGGCTCTGAGGGGCTGCCTCGAGAGAGGCTTCTGGCTGAGTCTGCCGTGGGTGTGCAGGAGGAGGGGCTGAGGTCCTGAGGGTGTTTCCCCGGGACTCAGGAATATTCTAGATCATAGCCGGTGTGCCTTGCCGACCCATCCTGACCTTTGACCCGGTCAAGGTCTCCAGGCTGAAGGGTGCTCGAGACAAAACAGCTGGGTGTGGAGGACTGGCTGTAGGCTCTGGACCCTGGCCAGGCCTTGCTGACCCTGGTCGTGAGGCGGGTTCTGCACACTCCTGCACTTGTGGGCACCGCGCTGAGCTGGGAGGCTTGGGGGCGAAGAGGAGGGCAGGACGCTCACATGCCCCATGGTGTCCCCATGCTGGCCCACAGGGTGTTGGGGTCAGCAGCCACCTGGGTTTGCTCCAAGGAAGACGCCAAGCCACAGACGGGGTGCCGATGGCCTGCGGTTGTCCCGCATGCCAACAGGATGGGGCTGCGAGAACGCTCCAGAATAGGGAGGCTGGGGGGTCGGGAGGTGGTGGGTCCCCAGACAGTGAGCGGGGGAACCCAGGACACCTGGGCCACGTGGTTGGGGTGGTGACTCCCTGGCTGCAGGAGGTCAGGGTCGGGGCTGACCTGCAGAGGTCTGAAGTTATTTCCCAGTGAGAAGGAAAAGAGGAGCAGGAACTCTGGATGCACTTAACCTGGGCTTGGATTAGCCGTCTGTAAAGTGGGCACAAGCGTCCGATCCGGCTTCTGTGTGAAAAGCGGGAGACACTGGCCAACATCCTGGACGCGGTGTGGAGGCACAGAGAGGTCTATCGGTGGCCCTAGGTCACACAGTGGGGAGTGGCCAGTCCACACCCAGCCGTGCAGACCTGGGACTGTGGTGGCGTGGGTGCCGGGAGGGTGGCTGAGCTGCCGCTGGTCTGCCGCGGAGGCCCAGTGTCCGGCTCCCTGGCGCAGTGAGGTGGCGGGGCGGCCCACCGGCTCCTGGACACCAGGCCAGAGCTCAGAGCAGCATTATGTCATTGCGTGCCGTTTGCTCTTCTGGGTGTTTCTCCCCGCTCCGAGTGGTAAATGGTTAGCTCTGCACAGCCTTGCCCCTGCTGCCCTCTCCCTGGGCTGTGGCCCGGGGCTCAGTGTGGCTGAGCAGGTCAGGGCAGGGGTGAGGAGCCTGACCCTGGCTGTGCCCCTGCCCTGCCCCCACAGGCAGAGGGCTTGGGTCTGTGTTTGCTGAGCCTGCCTCTCCCTGTCCCCAGATGAAGGTCACCGCGTCCAGAGGGGGCGACCGCCACAGTGGGGATGACAGCCTCCACGAAGCCACCAGCTCCCGGACAAGCAGCTCTCGGGACCAGCTCAGTGACGTGAGTGCCCCGGCCACTTGCTCAGCCAAATGCTCCTGGTCCCTCGGGTGCCCCCAGCCGGCCCCCCCACCTCCGGCAGACACTGCAGTCCACGTGCTTAGCACCTGAGAGTCTCACCGAGGGCTTTGCCTTTGCAATTAGTATTTTGCCTTCATTAAAGCATGGTTTTTCACTAATTAGGACTTCCCTGCTAGGAGGGGTTTATACGAGGAACTTGGATGAGGCCCCAGCAGGAGTCATGGGGAGGCCCTTGTTCAGCTGGGGGTCTGCCCTCGCCCACTGGTACTGCTGGCTGGGCAGTGGGCAGGGAGGTGGGGCCGTGGTGGGAACAGCGGCGGGCAGTGCTTCTGGCCTGGTGGGCGGGCCTGCTGGGGCCGCTGGGAGCGAGGGCGTCCCGGTCTGGGGACAGACAGTGTCCCAGAGGATAGGCCCCTGAGCCTCGGGCCTAGTGTGGGATGACCGGGCAGCACACAGAGGATTGAATTTGGGATATGGCCAGCCGTAGGCGTGCTGGGTACCCTCCAGGGCCCCTGGGTCTCCCTGGTCACAGCCACTTGGGGGTAGGTGGGCACAGGGCAGACTAGGATGAAGACAGCGGAGAGGGGTCCCAGGAGGGGGGTCCCCCAGGAGGGGGGTTCCCCAGGAAGGGGGTTCCCCAGGAGGGGGGCGCCGGACCCCCCCAAGAGGCCTTTGTTTTCCTAGACCCCCAGCTGTGGAAGCACAGAGGCGTGGGGCTGGGTTTCTGAATGGAGGGAGCGTCTCTTATTATCATCTCAATAGGGGCCTGGGGGCGCGGCCTGTGGGGGGAGGCCAGGAGGAGGGCCTAATTGCCCGGCCCCCGAGCCTGTTGCCGCAAGATGGGAAAATAGGCTGGTAATTGTCTGGGGCCGTGGGGCTGCCCTACTTCGGACTCTAATTGCCGGTGGGACGCGTGAAGACGGATTCTGAGCACATCAGGGACAGTCCTGAGGGCGCACGCTGGGGAGCAGTTACAGCACCCCGCCCGCCCCCGCCAGCAGGGCTTAGGGGTGGGGCCCCCCGCCAGGGTGAGCCCCTGGGACGTGGCCAGGGTCTGCCTGGGGAAGGAAGGGTCCCAAAGCGCTGGCCGAGGTTGGATGGGGTGCTGTGTGCAGAGCTGAGCAGTCCAGGCTGCAGTAGGGAGACCCTCCACACACACACCACCCCCTGTGGTCACCCACCATCCTGGAGGAATCTGCAGCCAGACCTCCGTCCCCGCCTAGCATGCTCTGGACCCTGGTCTGCGGGTCCCGGATGAGCCCACGCTGGCCCGCTGTGCACCTGCTCCTCACTCACACCCTGCACCACCCCCACATCCACCCGCCCTGTGGCCCTCTCCTGCTCTTTGTCCGCCCCCCTGCAGTAGAGTGCCCCTCCCCAAGCAGCTGCCTGCAAAGCCCAGCTCCTCACTGGTTTCTCCCGGCACATCTGAAATGCCCACTCAAGCCCGAGAGCACCCCACCAAGTGCTGTTGGGTCTCCCTCAAGGGACCTCCCTGGGTGGCCACAGTGTGCCCTGCCATCTCACTTCCGTGTCCCCGAGGTTACCTGTCCAGCTCCCCTTCCAGGAAGCCTGCCCCCCACCCCCGTACCCCCGCAACACTGTGACCCTGGGAGGCTGGAAGCTGCTGGGTGGTCAGTGGTAGGCCCACGGGGGCACAGAGGGGCGGGCCTGCCTCCTGTCCGTTCTCGTGGCTGGTAGAACCATGTGTGAAAAGGTGGGACCTGGCCCTTGCAAGGGGCCGAGATGTGCCCAAGGGCTGAGCCCATCACTGAGGGGACATGGTGACTTTGCCCGCCTCTCTGTTGGGTTGACTGCTGGGCTGGGCCACGTCTCCTGAGTCTCTGGAGGAAGGTTCCGAACACGGGTCCTCAGGCACAGATGCAAGGCTGCTGGGGCTCTGGGACGCTCTGCTGTGCCCTCCTCTGCGGCTTCTGTCCAGGCCCCCGGCCTCATGCCCCACCGCCCCGGGAGTGGCCCGTCAGCCATCAGCACCCAGGAACAGGGGCTCTGAAGGAGGCTCAGGTCCTGGGCCAAGGGGGTGGTCCTCAGAGGAGGGGCCGCCGTTGGGAGCCGTGACCCTCCTCCTGACTATGCTTCCTTCCCCGCAGAGCTCTACGCAGGCTGTCTCGGGCAGAGGCTACTCGGTAAGTCTGCCGCCCCCTCCTCTGCTGGCTGGACCCATGCATGCCCCGCGCCTCTGCAGCCCCCAGCCATCCTGAACACCTCCCCGGGGCCAGACACCTCAGGGTGGTCCTGGCCCTGCAGCGGGGCTGGGGAGGGGGCCAAAGCTGGCGGGGATTGGGAGGGAGCATCACACATGCTCAGGGT
This sequence comes from Neomonachus schauinslandi, assembly GCF_002201575.2. NCBI lineage: Eukaryota > Metazoa > Chordata > Mammalia > Carnivora > Phocidae > Neomonachus > Neomonachus schauinslandi. The sequence continues at coordinate 4,404 of NW_025410035.1, forward strand.
CCTGCCCTGGGAGAGACCAGCTGACCCTCATTCCCTGACTTCCTGAGGACTAGGGGTGGGGGAGACGCTCTGCTTCTGGGTCCTGCTGGGAGGCACTCAGAGTGAAGGGCCCCAGGCACCGAGCAACCACCCCCCAGGGACTTGACACTCCCACGCCATTCTCCATGCTCAGCCTGGACTCAGGCATGAGGCCCCTGGGCTCCGGGGGCAGGAGGTGGCTGGCTTGCCTGGGCCTGATGAGTCCAGCTCTGTGGGGGCCACCTCCCTACCCTTGCCTCCCGCCCTAGCCCCAGCCCCAGCCTCTGCCCCTGCTTCCTGCCCCTCCCCCTGCCCCACCCCAGGGGATCAGCCCCTATCCTTTCCTCAGGACTTCATTTCGTTGCCCCTTAAGTATCAGGAGGGACGTTAATGACACCATAAAACCCAGAGCTCCATAAAAGCCATTTCTGCAGATTTACAGCTGTTTTCGCTCATTGGAAGGCGGGGCCTGGGCTCCGCCCGCCTCATCCCTCCCCCGCCCAAACCACAGCCCCTGATTTACTGTGAGCTCCACAGTGCCAGGCCTGCAGGGCTGCTTCTCTAACTCACATCGGCTTTTTATAGGGTGTGTAATTAACCCGCTGATTTTCTGTGTAGCAGGACACCCTGCAGCCCTGGGCCTCCCCAGCCGCCCCAGCCGCCCTAACCTCAGGGTCAGGTGGGTCAGGTGCTGTGTTTTCCAGCGTTGCACCCGGTGGGTTGTACACTTCTGGGTGGTGTGACGCCGCAGGGCTGTCTCCCTGGGGGAGCCCTGCCCTCCTCGGGTCCCCGGTCACAGCCATGGGTGACGGCCCTGCACTGCCCCTTCCTCCCACCGCCCAGGCGGTCTCAGCATGTCAGCCACTCCTGAATGGAGCCGCACTCTGGCCAGGAGCTGTGCCAGCACTGGGCTCCAGCTGGGGACAGGGCAGGCAGACCTGCCAGTGTGGGAAGTGGCTGGCGATAACACGCTGTGTGATGCAGGTCAGGATCGGGCAGAGTGAGGGGCCAGGACCCCTACCAGCAGGTGAGGTAAGCGGTGTGTGCCAGCCCAAGGGTCCCAGAGGGGCCAGGCTCAGGGATGCCCCATTTGGAGCCTCCTTCTATGTCTGAGAGCCCCTGGGCAGCTGGGGTCTCCCTGCCCTGAGCCTCCTTGCCAGAACCACTGGGCAGCTCTTCTACTTCCAAACTGCGTGTGTTATTCATGGTCTTCTCCCCAAAGAGCTCCTTTGAATGTTTCCTGAAGAACCCGTAATTAATGTGCCAGCTACTTGCAACTTAATCCCCCATGGCCGCTTCACGGGAGTGACAGGTGGTGGCAAGGACAGTCCCGGCCTGCTGCTGGGGCCATGGGGGTTCCTATGTGTGCACACCAGGTGCTGGCATGAGCAGGTGTGTGTGCTGGTCCCTGGCATGAACAGGTGTGTGTGCTGGTCCCTGGTATGAACAGGTGTGTGTGCATCAGGCCCTGGCATGTGCAGGTGTGTGTGCTGGTCCCTGGCATAAGGAGGTATGTGCAT
>NW_025410035.1:5951-9462 GCF_002201575.2 Neomonachus schauinslandi
GCCCTGGCATGAGCAGGTGTGTGTGCTGGTCCCTGGCACGGGCAGGTGTGTGTGCTGGTCCCAGGTGTGTGCCGGTGGGCGCTGCAGGGTGCAGGTTGTTGTCCCGGCCCTCCCAGAAGCAGAAGCACCTCTGGCACTGCAGGAGCCGGAACCAAGCCAGGTGACCCTCGTCCAGTAGGAGCAGGCAGGGTGGTGTGGCTAGGGCCAGGCCTGGAAAGCACTGTGAGCCCAGCGCCCGGATCACTTGTGTGCACTGGGCCCCGAGGGCCGTCTGTGGTTGCCAGCACTGCCCACTAGTGGCGTCAGGGCTGGGCCAGCTGGACTGGGCAGAGGGGGGCTACGACCCTGCCTCTAAATCCAGGCCCTCACCCTGGGACCCTCGGCCACTTGAGCATGCACACTGAGGTCGAGGCCTATGTGTGTGCGTGTGCGTGCACGTGCGGGTGTGTGCCTGCCTGTTCCAGTGGGTAGGCCGTGTGGCTTCCGCCTGCACCCGCCCTGTGTGCAGCTCATGGGTGGCTCTGTGAGAGCAGAGTGTGTGCCGGGGCCCCTGTGTCTCCACGTGGCTGCGCTGGGCTGGGCACACCTGTGCGTACCGGGGTCCTGTGTTTCTTTCTGGGCCGTCTGCATGTCCGTCTGGAAGGGTGTGTGCATGCCACGTGTGGATCTGCACGTAAGTGACGGGTATGGCCTGGGTGCCTGGGTGTGACCCGCGGCTTCGCGTGCAGGGGTGCAAGTGTGCCTGGGGGCCTTGCTCGTGTGTGTCTGTAAGTGGGGCCTCAGGTGCGTGTCCGTCCCCAGTAGCATCCCTGCAGAGGCGACCCGGGAAGTTGTCACCTGACCTGCTTTATAGACCGTACTTAAAGGGGTTTGGTTCTGTGAGGTTTATTCCCAGCAAATCCCCAATTACTGCTCATCCTCGACAGCTTGTACGGAAAGCTTGGTGCAGCCTCCCCCGCACGCATCACATGTTCCTTAGTGCCGTGAAATCAATTGGAAAGTCATTTTCTCCATTCAACTGCTGGGAACTGGGGATGTGACGACCCATCTCCCTCCGGAGCAGGGCTTGGGGGTTCCTTTATTAAAGGGAGATGAGGGTCTGGATGCCTGCCGGGGCCGGGAGGCCAGCTGGGTGTGCTGCACGGAGTGTTCTGGAAGGGCCTGTGCTCACAGAGGCTCCAGGGCTGTGGACAGGAGCAGAGGCAGAACAGCAGCGATGACACTGGCCACCACCTGCAGTGAGCCCGGGAGGCCTCAGGCCCTCCACGTGGACATTGTCACCCTGGCAATGACCCCCAACCTCTAGGTGAGGACACTGAGGCGCAGGGGTCAGAGAACCCAGCATGGGTGCCCACTAAGGGGCCTAGCTGAGAGGAGCAGGCAGACCCGCCCGCAGGTCCCCTCCCTTCCTCAGACCGCCCTCCTCCCGCCCCCAAGTGTTTGCTGACCCGAATGGCCAGTGTCCCTGCTCGCCAGCCTCGCCGTGGGGAAGATGGTGAATAAAGCCAATGAGAACCGCTGCTAGCTGGAGGCGGTGAGGGCCATGGCGGACAGGTGGTAGGGAGGGGCAAGGCCAGGCTGCAGGTGGGCACAGTGTCCGTGGCGGGGCAGGGGTGCCTGCCACAGGGCCACGGAGGGGGGCTGCTGTGGCCAGCAGGGCACCCCTGCCTGTCCCCCGCACCACCGTGCCCGGGCAGCGGGGCCCTGTGCTGGCACACTCCGGCATCTAGGGAGACCCACAGCCTGGGTAACGGTTATGGAAGGTTCCTTCGCTCCCGTGCCTGGGCCTCCGTTCCCCCGACGTGGGCGTCCCTGTGTGGTCCCTGCACGGGCGGGTTGGGCCTCCTCACGGCTCGGGGGCCGCACCCAGGGTCCCAAGGGCAGGAGCCAGGAGGAAGCAGTGGTGGTGGCTCCCACACCCTCTCGTCACCAGACCCACCTGGACTCGTGGGGCGGGGCTGGGGCCCCTTTTCTCAGCAGGAGGGTGCCCACACTTCGTGAGATGGGCACAGGCTGCTGTGGGCTACACCCCACCACACGAGCCCTTACCTGTGGACGAGGGGCAAGCAGGCTTGTATACCTGAGCATACATGCAGCCGGGGGGCCTCGGGCCACCCCAGCTCCCGGGGATGGTAGCTCCTGGCTCTGCACCTGCTTTCCCACTCCTGGCAGGAGGGTGCAGCCCGCCTTCTGCCCGAGGTAACGGGATGGGTACGTGCAGACCACTTGGCAGGTTTGCCCCTTGAGCCAGGGACCTCTGTGGTTAAAGATGGGGGGTGCAATATGAGATGGGGGTGCACTCGGGTCCCACTGAGGTGTTAGATGGCAGGAGGGTGGGTGGGCACGTGCAGTGAAACCCTGGCCAGCCATACGCCCCCCGGGGGAGGGGGGGCGGGGAGGTGCCTGGGGTGCCCCTCGCTGTCCTGAGACCTGTTGGCTCCCCAGGAATGGCCCAGCACTCACGGTCCCCAGCCACCCCCCTGAACAGCACAGGCCTTCGCTGACCCAATCAGCGCTGGCAGACCCCAAAGCAGCCTCTCTCTTTATGAGGCAGGTTTATGACATCCATTACCCTGCTCCTTGGGCCACTTCCAAGCAGCCGTAATTTGTACAAAAGCAATAAAAGCCAGTCAGCCTCCCCCTGGAGTCGGGGAGCTGCGTTCTCCTCACGACCTCTGAGCACGGAGGCAGTCCTTAAGCCAGCTGCTGGGGAAGTGCCGACGCTCAGAGGATGGTGGGGACGGCGGGGTGTGTCCTGAGCACAGCGTCCTGACCTGTGATGCAGCCCCAGCCTGGCCAGGCTTTTGTCAGATCCCCTGTCCACCCGCCCCTGCACCCACCCTTCACTCGGCCCGCCTCCTAGGGCCCTGGGGTGCAGCCATGGCCCACATCTGTCCAGCTGGTAGGACACGGGAGTCCTTCCCTTGGGTTGGTAAGGAGCCCTGGGTCCCTGTCCCCCAGCACTTCGGCTGTGGCTGGGCTCAGGGGGTGTCAGCCCCAGCCTGCCCGCGCCACCTCCTCAGGCTGGTTGTAGGGTTGTCAGCATGGCCCTTGGGTACATCCCAGAGTGTATATGCAGGGAAGCCAACCCCGATGTGGAGACAGACGAGGGAGTGGCCTAGCAGAGCTGGGCTGGCCCTTTAATGCTCACTCAGTAGATGTGGCACCAGGAGGGGTGTGGCCTGAGGGGCCCCTGCTCCTGAGCTTCCTTCCCGTGGGCCCTGCTGCAGGCGGCCAGACTCTCAGCAGCTAGGTTGCAGGTTCTTCCAGAAAGGGGGCAGGGCAGTGAATTGCTGTGCAGCCCCAGGTAGAGCAGGACAGAACAGAGGATGAAAAGATAAACAGGTGACCTGACCTACCCAGTGCTTTAGCTGGTGGCAAGTGCTGAGGAGAAAGATGCACCAGGCAGAGGGGGTGCTAGTGTGGGGGGGGGGCCGGTGTCGAGCAGGGGTGCGTGGGGGGGGGGGGGTGGGGGGGGGGGGCGGCGGGGGGGGGGGGGGGGGGGGGGGGG
>NW_025410036.1:0-9461 GCF_002201575.2 Neomonachus schauinslandi
TCCCAGGTTCACTCCCAACCTGAGTGGTCGCAGTCTGGGCTCCCCCAGCCATCCGGCCCCAGTCTCCCCTTGTCCTATTCCCCACCTCAGGGATACCTCTAACACGGTTTGCCTTTACCCAAGACCAAGGGCCAGACTCTGACGGGGACTTGGAGCCCTGAGGAACTGGTGTGGGCTCACAGCTCCCCAACATACTGGAGTTTGTGGTTGTACCCTCCCAGTGGGCAACATCTCCCCCAACATCGTGCCTAGGGGGCAGGCACTCTCAACAATGACATTCCCTGACCTTTGGGCGGCCCTGAAGCCGTCTGCAGTTTACAAGGCATTTTTCAGAAATGATCACATTTACTCTACAGTCCATTAGCTGCCAACTATTAGGTAGGCCCACTTTACCGTTGCAAAACCTTCAGTTCAGAAAGCAAGGGAGGATGGGTACTGCCTTGGCTTCCTGATCCCGTGCTTGGGTCCCACATCCCTGTCCCCAGCTCAGAAAGTGGTGTATAATCATGGGGGTCTTAACCCCAGAGAGGAAAGGTTTGTGGGCCCAGCAAGACCCAGATTTCTACATGGGGGCACTAAGATTTGGTAGCAAATTGATTCACATGAGGAGAGGTGGGGTGGCAGGGGACAGACCCTCCCTCTGTGTGACCAGAACTGCTAAAGCTACTCCCTGACCAAAAACTAGAGAGCGGATCCCCCCACCCCCAAACTCCTCCCTCCCCCTCCTGTGGTCCCCCCAGCTCCCTTCTTGGTAAGGAGGGAGAAAGGCAGGGCAAGGACACAGTCTTCCTGGTAAGGTGGCTGGCTGGCTGTGGTGCTCCGTCCTCCCCGCACCGCCCCCCCCCCAGCCCTGGGAGCCTGCGTTTGTTTACCTCTCAGCAGTTTGGTAGCAGCCAGGCCCAGGGGAGGCTCCCTGGGATGCCCAGCCTCTCCCAGTGACACCCCAGGACCCTGCCAGGAAAATACAGACTGTTCCATCTGTGTGCAGAGGGGAGGGGGACCTTCCCACAGAGCTAGGGTGATGAGGCCTGTGAGGAGTGCTGGAGGAGACTCCAACGTCCAGTGCCCTCTTTCCTGTGACTGTGAGCGATGGGAACATCACAGACCACCATATGGGGGAGTGAGGGTATCCTGAGGGGCACAGCACTGGGACCTCTCACTGGCCACCTGGAGGCAGAGCAGTGAGACCATCCAGGGAACGGACCCTGGCCACCCAGAGCTGCTCTGGGGGCACCTTTGTAGCAGTAGGATGGGACCGGAACGGCAAAAGAACACAGGCTGCCCCTGTGGTCTCTCTAGATCTCTAAGGGACCTGCTCTGGGGCACTATCCCCTACAGAATGGGTCAGAGCTGGGGCACAGGACAGCAGCTGGATTCTGCCATCTCAAATGAAATTAATGTGACATCTGCCCCAGCCTAGAACTTGGACCCAGGGGAGGAGGCTTCCAGGCTGAGTTATGGGGAGGGTCACTTTCCCAGTGATGCCAGAACTTATGGCCCTACGCCCCTCCTGCTGCCCCACGCCGCCTCCAGCTCTGACCTGTCAGGGCTCCTCATTACTCTAAGCTCCTGGGCTCAGCCCTGGGTTAGGCTGTCCTTTTCCAGAGACCATTAATCCATCCCCGTGGCTTTCCTCCTCCCTCTTCCTGATCTTCCCCCAGCTGCTTCCTCCATGGGGAGGAGACACCGAGGCAACCAGTGGGCCTCCTCAGCATGAGGAAGGGCTGTTGGTCCCCTGAGGCTCCCCACCTAGCAGCTGTGAAGGCCGTAGGGCAGAGGTGCAGGCCTAAGCACCTTCAGAGTAGTGGGGCAATAGTGCCCAGGCGGGCAGCCAGACGTCTCTGTCTGGTCTGGGGCCATTTGAAGGGACAAGATTTCAAAACACTTTTGAGGGGAGGGTGGGGACAGAGAGAAGAGGTAACAAAAACATTGGCATTGTTGAGCTGGAACAAGGAACTCGGCTTGCCCAAGTTCAAGCCAGAGAACAATAGCACTAGCCTCAAACCCAGGACCCAGGATTTCTCATGCAACCCTGTCCTGTTCGCACAGCTCGAAGCCAGTGAGAGCGGATGGAGGTCTAGCCAGCAGGCCTGGAGTCTCATTACACCACCCAGCTGGGGCTCCGGTTTGACACAGGTTCTTCGAAGACTGGGGGTGGGATGGCTCCTTTGTGCACAAGTACAGTCCGGAGAAGGAACGCCCCTTTGTGGCCCCAGTCTGAGCTCTGAAATGATACTTGTGAAATACCTGTGTAACCAAGGCACTGCCTCCATCAAGCCCCCAAGTGCCCCAGCCTACTCCCTCACCTCATCTGGCCTCTCCCTACTGCCCTGGACCCTGGGCCCCAGGAGCTAGATTTCTAGGATGGGAGGAAGGACAGGGCTTCCCCAACCTGAGTAATTCTAGAGAGGCAGCCTGCCAGGGGAGGGGGGGCCAGGCTTCACCCAGCAGCCCCTTAAGCCTTTAAAAGTTCTTACATAAGCCGCCAGCCCCTGTGCAGAGCTGCAGGGCTAATTCCCCCAGACCACCCCCCCCCAAACCCAGCTTCCAGGTCACCTCCCCAAGCTGCTGAGCACCAACAGATGGAGCAGAGAAAGAAGCCCAAAGCCTCTGGACCGGAAGGACAGCGGGATTGCATTTCAAGCTGTGATACAATCCAGAGATTAGCCACTGTCTCCTTTTCAGCCAGTACCCCTGGGGCCCAGCTCAACACCCCCACTCTTCCTCCAGTGACTCTCACACACCCCAGCAGGCTAAGGGCAGGAGGGCGTCCTGAATCTTAGGAGAAACCCTGAGGTGACCTCCACTGGCAGCCTCATCGGACCTCAGTGAATGGTGAGGAGGGGGCAGCGTCCTCACCCGGCTCTGAGGAAGCATCCATCTGGACACCTACACCTGCCAGTAAGACTCTGGAGATAGTTCTAGGCGGAAACAGCTAAAGGAGGAGTAAACAAAGTTGGACAGGGACTCCGACAGGCACTGTTTCCACCCCAGGAGTTGGAGCCACTTGGACCAGGTATCGTCGGGTGTGTAACCGAAGTCCGATACAGGGCTAAGATTTTAGGAAGCGTTTTTCTGACCTGCTCCCATATGCGGCGCAGCACCTAACCCTTTGCACAGCGCCTGCCTGCATCCCCCAACCAAAGCCAGGTGCGTGGCGTCTGAGCCCGGTTTCAGGAAGTGAGGGGCTGAGGCCGTTAGAGGGCAAGGGTGCTGGGGCCTGCCCTTCCCCTCCCCCGCAGCGCCGCCGGGTTCCCGGAGCCGCCGCGCCCGCCCCGGATGCGCCCCGCGCGCTCTGCCCTGGGCGTCACCTCTCGGGCTCGTAGCCGGCCTGCAGCAGACGGGCGCTGTACCGCTGCGCCGCCGTCTCGTGTCCGGGGTGTTGCCGGGCTCCGGGCTCCGGAACAGCGGCGGCTCCGCCTCCCCGCAGCGGCGGCGGTGGCGGGAGCGGCCCCAACCCCGCTAGTAGAGCTAGCGGCCCCTCCATGCGGAGGCCGCTGCTCAGGGCGGGCGGGAGCCTCTCCGCCTGGAGGCTCCCCGGGCCCCGGCTGGGGAGTGAGCGCAGCCCAGTCGGGGGCCGGGGGAGGGGCGGGGCCTGAGGGGCGGGGCGGGGCTTGAGTATCGGGGCGGGGCATCTAAGGGGAGGGAGGCTCGGCCCAGGCGCTGCGCTCCGCCCAGCCCGGGAAGCGGGTGTTCGGACTCAGCCGGTGTCTCCCGCCCCGGGATCAGTGAGGGGCTACCAGGAGGATGGAGGTGGAACTGCAGAGGAACCCCCCGCCCCGTCACCTTCCCCTCCGTCTAGACCTTCCAGTTTCTCCTGGCTCCTTCTAAGGAAAACCAGAAGAGGGAGGGAGCCGAGCGTCTCCGAACACCGATGGAATGGTCCTTTGGAGCGCCTCCTACGGGGTCCTCAACTAGGACAAGATAGGCCGGGGAGAAAATCCATCTCCCTTTGCCTACTGCCCCCCTTTTACCTATTCAATAGACTCCCTTAGACTGTAGGAAAATCGGTCTCCTCAGCTTTTAACTGCTGAGGAAGGAACAGATAAGGCTGAGGAAGGAACAGATAAGGCTGCAGGCTCCTTAAGGAAAAGGGCCTTGTCTGCCCTCTTTTGGGGTACCCCATAACCAGGTAGTGGGGCTGAGCACACAGGCGCTCAAACTTGTTCATTTACTGGCTAGAAGGCATAACTTTTCCGCTTTCACCACTGTTATTATTCTTGTCAACAATGATGGAGCACCTCTCAAAAATGACAAAGAAAAGAGTCCTTGCCTTCAGGCAATTTCTTTGAGGAGACAGAGTAGATAGGAAATAAACACTTGACAATTCTTGTACTGTATAGTTTTTAAAAATCTGACAATCCGAGGGAGCAAATGGTAAACACTGAATGACTAGGGGAGTTAAGATGTATTTCAAGAAGGCGGAGTTATAGATCAGACTTTTCAGCAACCCTCTCACAAAGGAAATTGAATTTATGCAGTGGTAGGATCTTGCTTTTTATCCTGTCTGGTATCTTTTCCTATACATGTACACACCCACTCCCCAGATTTAGGATTAAAACACAGTGTCTCTGACTCTTGGCCACACATGAAATCTTGTTACCATGAATGTCATTATAGACAATATTTTTGCTGTTGACTGAATGTGTCCCCTCAAAAGTCATATATTGAGGGGCACCTGGGTGGCTCAGTCGTTAGGCGTCTGCCTTCGGCTCAGGTCGTGATCCCAGGGTCCTGGGATCAAGCCCCGCATCGGGCTCGCTGCCCTGCGGGAAGCCTGCTTCTCCCTCTCCCACTCCCCCTGCTTGTGTTCCTTCTCTCGCTTTGTCTCTCTCTGTCAAATAAATAAATAAAATCTTTAAAAAAAAAAAAGTCATATATTGAAACCTAATCCTCATTGTATGATGGTATTCAGAGGTGGGACCTTTGGGAGGTGATTAGGTCACGGGATTAGTGCCCTTACAAAAGAGACCCCAATGAGCGCCTCAACCCCTTCTGCCACAAAAGGACACAGCATCTATGAACCAGGAAAAAAGTTCTCACCAGACATCAAATCTTCCAGTGCCTTGATCTTGGACTTCTCGGCCTCCAGACTGTGAGAAATAAACTGTTGTTGTTGTTTTTTTAAAGATTTTATTTATTTATTTGTCAGAGAGAGAGAAAGCACAAGCAGGGGGAGAGACAGGCAGGGGGAGAAGCAGGCTCCCCGCTGAGCAAGGAGCCCGATGAGATGCAGGGATTCCATCCCAGGTCCCTGGGATCATGACCTGAGCTGAAGGCAGATGCCTAACCAGGCATCCCTAAACCATTGTTTAAGCCACCCAGTCTATGTATTTTTGTTATAGCAGCCCAAAGGGACTAAGACAATTTTGTATAACAAGATTCTCTCCATGGCCCTGCAGATCCCTCAGAGAGACAAGGGTAGACTGATCTTAACTGTATGCAATGATACAGTCGTTTTTCTGGTCCCTAATCATGAACTAATCATTCTTTTCACAGAAAGAGGCAACACACAGGTTTATGACTGTAGAAAGGAGCAGTAATATATCAAAGAGGACTAGAACTGGCTATTCGGTGAGCTTAAGTCCAGATATGGACTTCTTACTATATAATCACTCAAGTCATAAACTCTCTCTGAGCCTCAATTTCCTCATCTTTCAAATGGGGTTAATAGTATCTATCTTTTAACATTGATTTGCTATTAGTGAGAAAACACATATAAAGTTCCGGGCTTGCAGTAGGTTCTTTTTCTTCTTTAAGATTTTATTTATTTATTTGAGAGAGAGAGAGAGCACGCGCACACGTGTGGGCACGTGGGCGCATGAGCAGGGGGAGGGGCAGCGGCAGAGGGAGAGAGGGAAAGGGAGAAGCGGACTCCCCGCTGAGCAGGGAGCCCAATGTGACGTTTGATCCCAGGACCCTGAGATCATGACCTGAGCGAGCCCTGGTCAGACTCTTACCCGACTGAGCCACCCAGGCACCCTTGTGGTGGGTTCTTAATAAACAGAAGCAATGGTTATTGTAAAGTAAGCAAGCTGTAGCTAAGTTCCGCACTTTTGACTCACAGCTAAGTGCAACATATTATAATTTCTCTTGCATGAACCTTCAACAGATGTTTATTGGGCACTTCCCATGTGCCAATTACACGCTCATCATCTCTGCAGTTGTGGCCCTTACAGGACACTGGGGCAGACAGACAGACAGGCAGGCAGGGAGAATACAGTGTGAGAGGGACTCTGACAGGGAGGAGACCCTCTCCACAGCCAGACTCCTGGGCAGCACACAGAACATAGCAAGTTGTTCAGAGGACATGAGTCAGGTTCCATTTCTTTTCTTTTCTTTTTTTTTTTTAAAGATTTATTTATTTGACAGAGAGAGAGACAGCGAGAGCAGGAACACAAGCAGGGGGAGTGAGAGAGGGAGAAGCAGGCCTCCCACCGAGCAGGGAGCCCGATGTGGGACTTGATCCCAGGACCCTGGGACCATGACCTGAGCCGAAGGCAGACGCTTAACGACTGAGCCACCCAGGCGCCCGAGTCAGGTTCCATTTCAAACACCGCTGAAGTAGGCAGTATGATAAATAAATGACACACGTATGCTGAATTAGTGGCCCTGAGCAGTGATTGAGACCTGGCGCTCGCCACAGAGTGGTTCTGTCTTTTCTCCAGAGCTTGCTGGCTACAAATGAGATTTGCTGGCAAACTATTCATTAAAACAATCACATTTTGATGGGATAACCCGAGGGCCTCAGCATTTCATATGAAGGGATTTTACCTACAGTGATGTCTAGGCCAGTGGTTCCCACTGAGATGTTTGGCAATGTGCAGGGACATTTTTGATAGTTATGACAAAGGGAGAAGAGGTTGTATTACTGTCATCTGGTGGGTAGAGGCCAGAGTGCCATTAAACGTCCTCAAGTGCACGGGACAGCCCTTCACAACAAAGAGTTAGTCAGTCCCAAGGTCAATAGGGCCGATGTTGAGAAACGCTGGTCTAGAGGAACTATTTGAAGAAGCCGTAAGCTAAAGCAAAACTACATAATCTTCCTAAGCCAGCAGGACAATGGACTGTTTCAGTTTATACATGAAAGAGCTACGTATCCTCACTGGGTCTGTTTCCTCGTCTGAGAAATGAGAGTATTGGATCAGATCTTGTGGAAAGCCCTTTCCAGCTTGAAACAAAGTATATGAGTCAAATATACATATAGGATTAGGACACAACTAACAAAGGGCTACAAGATTGAGGGGCGGTGGTCAATCCAGGTGCTAGTCAGTCTGTACTCCCTCATCTCCCAGACTTCCTAAAGTTAGGTGCATAATCCATTCATTAAAAATGTATGGAGTATTGCTATCAAAAAAAAAAAAGTGTGGGGTGCTACTATGGGCAAGACATTGTGCTTAGGCGTCAGAGGGGTACACAGAGTAATTAGATACAGCTCTTGCCCTTGAATTAGAGAAGACCACCATTGAATATATATGCATCAGACACTAGGACAGGCCTATACATTTTCTCAGCAATCCTGCTTCCAATTATTTATGTCTATTTCTCAGGCAAGGAAACTGAGGCTCAGGAAGGTGAAGCAGTTTGTCCACAGGCAGAAAGTGATGATTGGTGGGTAAGACCCAGAGCTTGTTTCCTCCAACACTTGAGCCCTTATGTACTGTCCTAGTAACTTTCCTCTGCTCGCCTCTCCCACAGAGCTGGACACCATCCGCAGAGAAGCTAATACTAGGTAGGGCTCCTTGCAGTGAACTTCAAAGGATGGCTCTGATTCTTTTGTGATTCAGATTTTGACCTGAGGAAGTTTTACCTGAAATAAGCAGAGTTTAGGGCGCCTGGGCGGCTCAGTCGGTTGAGCGTCTGCCTTCAGCTCAGGTCATGATCCCAGGGTCCTGGGCTTGAGCCCCTGCAGCAGGCTCGGCGGGGAGTCTTCTTCTCCCTCTGCCCCTCCTCCTGCTCATGCTCTCTCTCAAAAATAAAATAAAATCTTAAAAAAAATTAAAAAGAAAGAAGTAGAGCTTAGCTTGGAAATATTTTTGTTATGGGTCCCACTTGTAAAATTTCTGTAGTAGATATCACAAAGTTCCTTGCTAACAGTTGTTCCTCAAGATCTGGTTGTGGGAAGAGTGGACTAACTTTTTAGGGGCAAACATGAATGTCTCTACCCCATAAAAGTGTACTTAGGCCTAAAGGAAACTATAATAATTACTTTTACTTATACTTCTTGCATTTGAAACAACATGTTTGATTTGTTCAACAGATAACTATGGCCCACATGACATGTGTAACAGGGCGCCAGGCACACTAGGGCATACAAAGGAAGCTGGATGGGAAAAATGAAATATTAAAAGCTAAATAACAATATAAGGTAATGGTTCTCAGCTTGGGGGTGATTTTGCCCCCCAGGGTTCATTTGGCGATGTCTGGAGGCATTTTTGGTTGTCACATCTGGAGGGGTGTGGCTGGCATCTACTGGGAAGGGGCCAGCGATGCTGCTGAATGTCCTAAAATGAAAAGGATGATCCTCCCAACAAATAACTATCCAGCACAAAATGTCCACAGCACTGAGGTTGAGAATCCCCAATATAAGGCAATTACATGCTCATTGGCAATGCCAACTATGAGTGTTATAGAAGATGAAAGCTAGAGACCCAACACTATCAGCTGGAGTAATCAGAGAAGATTTCACTGAGGGAAAACGACCAGCCTGGGTTTTTAAAGAGGTTATGATTTAGGAAAAGAGGGCCACTGGAGGGGACATTCCAAGGAGGGAATAGGGCATGGGCGAAATTGCTGAGGTAGAGTGAGCTAGGAGGCTGCAGGGACAGTGAGCAGGACAGCCTGGAGGGAGCATTATCTCTACTCCCCAGTCTGAGGGTTGGGTCAGGCAGGTGGTGGGAAGTCCGTGCGACACACGAGGAAAGTAAAGCACAGAAAGCTTAAGAGAGGATCCTGTGATGTCCCCTGAGCTGGGGGGAGAAGCCAGTCCTCCTGTCCCTGGGCCCTGGGCTTTCCCCATGGTAGTGAGCTCACCTGAGCCAGGGCCCCACCTGGTACTGATGTGTCTTCTACCAGGGGCCAAATGGAATTTTTGGGGACATCACCCAAACCAAAGCTTCCTTCTGTCCTGAATCCTGCTGATCTTCTGGAACATCACTGCCTCTTTATTTGAAAGGACACCCTATAGAAACCTAAACACACACACTCACACATTTATCAAATCAGAGAAGGAGGCTGGTAGAAATAGAATCACGTTCTACAGAGCACAAAACACATAATTACTAGTCAGTCCACAGACTAACCGAGGGAAGAGAAGCCAGCCGATCAATAGAAAAGGAGCAGCTTCTGGCCGCCTGTGGCATGGTCACCAGGCCACCGTGAATGAAGGAGCCAGCAGGCACGGGACAGTGGGAGAAGGAGGAGGCTGCTAGGCTCTCAGGGTGGTCAGAGCAGGTGAACCA